>NW_024730521.1:0-118040 GCF_018991925.1 Homarus americanus
TCATACTGGTTCGGTTGCCGCGGAAAACGCGGGGATTGTGAGATTGCCGTCGTGAGGTCGGAACAGGCTGGCAGCAAGGCCTGGAGAAACAGAGACTGTTCAATGGTGTCATCCTGCGGTTCAAGATTTTGTGGGTCCCTGATATCGCGGCGAGTATTGCTTTCGGCTGAGGTGATGATAACCCGGCTTTGCAGTTCAGGGTAGGTAGTGTGATCCATTGGGTTATTTTGCTTTGGCGAGAACTCGCGGCAAATCAATCCGTGAATATTCTGTCTGCCAGGGTTGTAGGTTCTGGTGTCGTAGAGTAATCTACTGCAGACGGGTGATCGCATTACCTGTATTGAGGGCTTTGTGCGTGAAGCTGAGGCGCGGGATAGTCGGAGAAGTCTGTCTTGTGTGGCGGGGAGTTCCAGCTACATCTCCTCTCAGAGATGTCAGGGGTTGAAGTTTCGAGATAGAGACCGGTCTTGCGAGGAGACAGAACTGGTCCGGTGATACTTGGCGTCTTTCCAGGCATCCTTGGGGCGCTTGGTGTTGTCATCTAGAGGGCTGGAAATGGTCCTGTAAGAGGACTCATTGGCGACTTCCGTGGGCAAGACACGAGCAGGGGCGCCATGCTGCTCGCCAGTGGCTAGCCAGGCCGATGAGGCTGCTTCCCATAGACTAACCAATTTGACGATGGTTGAAGAGTCGGTGGGGGCCGTCCATCCATTCTTGCGGAAGTATTATAAACTGTTAAGGGAAGGATGAGGATGGGAACTTGTTCGATCCCCTTCGTCTAATCCTGGCAGGAAGTGGTACAGTTGCAGGGGACTTTGGGATGAATACACTTTTAGGGTGCAGGTCTTGGCCAAACTAAAACAAAAACAAAAAATAGGAGAGTGAGCAGAAACAAACCACGTTTGGAATCTTTAATAGTTGCTCCGGCACAGCGATGTGGGTCCTCACATCGCCAGTGGAAGAACAGACATCGTTATAAACCTTCGATTAAGTGAAGATGTGGAGTAGCAGGTAGGGCGGTTGGCTGGACTGGCAGGAGACAGCGATCTCACAGCAACAACCGAGTGTGGTGATACAGCTGCGATAATGAGCAGCAGCAAGAGAGAGTGTGGTGTTCTACAACTTTGGGGAGTCCTGTATTTATGGCGATATAGTATGTGGCCAGTTGTCAATTCTCTTTAGTTGTCTATTATTCTCTTTAACCCTTAGGGCACACAAACGTCCATACATGTAAATATCTCACACTCCAGGAATGAGAGTAGAATAGAAACTCTCACAATGCACGTTTTCTGTATATATATATACTCCATATATATATATATACTCTATACTCTTTATATATATATATACTCTCTTACTACTATATATATATATATATATATATGTGTTACAAACAGTGCTAAAAAGGAGTTATAGGTGAGGTAGCTTATGAGAGGTCCTGTTGGGCGAGGGCTTTCTGAAGACGCAACTGGTTGGTGAGCGCTGTAGAGATCTTCTGGTCCAATGGGTCAGAGTATAGAATGGATATCCCTGGCGTTTGTTGTTTATTGGGCATTGTCGGACTGTAGTCCGGCAGGCCTGCTATAGGCGGCCCGTTTGGTGGACTGGCTGGGGCTCCTGAACAGGCCAGTTTGGTTATAAGTGGTCCCCACCGCAAGATTGAAGAATACTGCGGAGTTTACCCAAGTGTGGTTTGATCAGTGGGCGCTACCACCTTTACTCTTGAACATGGTCGTTTTGATGCGCGCCCCTGAACAGGGTGCGCACTGCTGGGAGAGTATACTCTTTCTAAGCTTCTGGGTGGTGGGTATCGTGGCCAGAGAAAATTAATTGAATGTGGTTTGTTTGGGCCTTTCAGTTAAGTGGCCCTGGTATTTAGCGTGTGCTAGAAGTTTTGAGAGTTCTGTTTGGAGCTTTGGCTGGCTCCTTATTAGAGATAGTGTTCTAGAGGGTTGGCTGCTGGCTCTGACAGTAAGGTGCATTCAATGACGTCATTTTGATCATCTGCCAGGAGCACTTGTACCCCGTCGTGAGTCGATGAAGGCTGACTTGGGTTTGTCTTGAGGTATTTCTTGTCGAAAAGGTGGTTCCCCTTTTAGCGGCCGCCAGAAATGCCATTTGGCGATTGGGAACCAGCGTTGAATGTGACGGAAGCTCTTTTAGAGTGGAGCTTGCTGGCACTTTTCTGAGGTGATTCAGTCTGTTGCACGCTGCTGGAGCAGATATTAATATAGCTACTAGAGCAGCGTAGCTGCCTTGGCTACTTCGTCTGCCACATCGTTTCCCCAGATCCTATATGACTGAGGAATCCGATTAATAGAACGACTGGGCAGTTGCTCAATCTTTGGAATTCCACTGTGGCTGTGTGGGGATCGGGGTTATGATGCTGGACGTTGTCTCTTGTTGAGGTTGGCACAATGTTGCAGCCTGCATGGCCGATTTCGAGTCGTGTGAATTATGATGGACTGTTGTGTTGTGTTGCAGCGTGTTGTAAGAGACCTTTGAGTTGCTGCCAGCTCTTGACTATTAGGATGGAGCGATCCTTTAAGAGATCTCCATCAGATTCTGACCTTCAGTTGTAGAAGGCAGCTACGGATGTATGATGTTTTTGGTTCCACGAGCCGTCTCTTCGAAGTATGATGCTGCCGTAGCCAGTGTCTCAGTGGTTATAAGTATTCAGAGTTATTTTTGGGGTCACTCCTTCTGGAGGTTCGCTGCTATCACCTCGTCAGTATTTTGAATGTGTGGCTGGTGGGAGGGCTCCATGGTGGAGGAACTATGTAACCATTGTCTCGTGTCTTGTTTGTTCTTGACAGAGTGTTTCTGCTTTCAGGTGACGGATATTTCTAAGCTTGCCTCATTGACCAGGTATTTTCATCTCTGTGGTGAGGGTGGAAGGGAGCGCGATTCGCGTTTGGCAGCTGTGGATTTATCCTGATCTAAAAGTTTTGAGGAGACGCCTGTCACCTGCTTGACTCATGCCAGGGGTGGTAGTTCAGTTTCCATTTGCAAATTACCAAATTCTGGTCCCATGGGTTGCTGCAGGCATGATTCTGAGCATTATTTTGGATGACTTCTAACCTTCTTATGGTCTTCTCAGTCTATTGAATGCTGGAGCACTGTAATCCACCAGCGTCGGCAATAAGCTTTGAGCACGAAGGTTTGCTCACCAATGAAGTTTGTGCTGGGTGAGAGCGACCTCTTATATTGTATCTTTCTTCGTCTGTGCCTGAATACTCAGACTGCAGCTTGAAAAGTGAGTTTCTGGTCAACCAGATTCCAGGCACTGGTGGGTGTTGGTCCAGACTACCGGCGTGTTTATTGCAGAGCATCTTGTCTGGTGTGTCTGTGCAGATGTATAAAAGCTCGACAGCTGGATTGATCTGGGTCAAGTACACTCTCACTTCCTCAAAGTTAAAGTGCGTGTTGAGTGTTGGCTATTCTGTTTGATCCTCTTACTATGAGCTGTAAGTCGTCTGCATAGTATAGGGCTTGGCTGTTTGTCACCAGAAGGAAGTTTGAGCAAGATTTTTTTCCATCAGGACATTGAACAACGCTGGACTAGGGATGCTTCCTTGTGGGGTTCCGTTTTCATGGACTACCAGCTTGGGGATTTATGCTCCTAAAAGCGTACTCTTGCTTCTCATGTAAAATAGTTCTGGATCCACCCCAACCTTCCTTTGGCGCCTTTTCTGTGGTACATCGTTATAATAGCCCAGTGGATTGCTAGTTCAGCCCTTCTCCAGGTCAAGGAAGACCACCAGAGCGGTTTGTGATTTACTGTGCTGAGCCTCTCGGCGATGTGCTGTGCAATATTTCTCAGTGTAAGCAAAATACTGAGGGTGTAAACACTTTCACTCCATTTAGTCGGTTGAGGGCATTCTTTCTACCGTCTTCGTATGGAAGACCTAAGAGGAGATGGTCTCAGTTGTCTCAGTTCTCTGGGCTTCAGAATGGAGCTGTATATTTGCCTTCTTCCCATTCGGTGGAAATCTTTATTAACGTCCCTGAAGCATTGATGACATAGCAAGGCCCTGCGTGTCCAGCTTTCCGGCATGGGGAAAGAATGGAGTAGGTTATCCTGTCGGCCCCTGGTGCTGTGTCCTTGTTGTTTTAGCGACTTTGGAGTTTTGCTGGTTGAAAGGTCTGTCGGTGTCATATTTCCTTTCTTGCCAGGCCTCTTCAGGTCATCAAGGTCTGACCTGTTGTGAAACGCCGTTGCCTCTCCCCGCCTGTCTCAGGGAGGTTTTTCGTTGCTGTCGGTCAGAGAACGGTTTGATCTCTAAGCTGCTAGGTTGGGATGGGTTGGTGGTGGTGCGCTTTCAGATGCCCTTCGGTTCTAATTTGGCTGAAACCAGGAAGTGCTCGTTCAGTTGGAGCACCACTTGAGCTAGCTGCGTTTTTATTTCTTCCTTCTTCCCTGGGTATCTCATGCTATGACTTGGATGTCTGTTTGTTTTCACGTGGGATGTCTCCTGTAGTTTCTTCAGGCCATGTTCACTCTGTGGTTGAGTCTCTCACCTGGACAGTGGTACCAGTAATCATTGTACTGTCTTGATGTGGGTTTTGTTTTTGGGATAGCCTCTTCTGCAACGGTGTCACCTCCAACCAATTGTTGGTGGAGAGGTTGTATCGTCCACGAATTTCGCCGACCCGGCTGTGATTTTTTCTCGCCGCCAGCAGGTGTTTCTTAAAGTCCCCAGATCTGCCTTTTTGGTGTATCTCCATCTCTCAGCGGGGAGTGGGTAGAGTTTGTTCTCCTCAGCATTGATGGGGTATGGTCAGCTGGTCGGCGTGAGATGTGGCGCTGCCAGGGCCAGGCTGTAGTGCACTGGGGCGAAGGTTGATCTGCCTTCCTCCCCCTAATGTGGGTGGGAGAAACTCTCCAGTTGGGAAGCTGAATCTCAGGTGTGATGGCGAAAGGTGAATTGTATAGGTGTAGAGCAGTCTTCATTTGTGGGGCATAGCAAGCTTAGAGGATGATATGGGTGAAATCCCTCCTATGAGTGTGGCGTGGTCAGCTGGCTGAAGCCGAATAGTGGAGTCCTCCAGTGTAGGCCCTTAGGTTCTTGGAGTATTGTGAACAGTTAATAATTCCACGTTGCGGAAGGTTACTTTGACGGCCTGTGTCGATGTTTCCCCATGGAAATTATGCACGCTGACCTCGGTGCCGGGTATGCATGGCTTAATAGATCTTGTCCTCTTGTTGGCCTGCGTGAAGTGCCTCCTGTATGTCTTTAAACCACTATGAATTTGAAACAAGTATTTCTTGTAAGTGTTCTTGTAGCAGTATAATGCCAAGCTTAAATGTTTGTGCTGCTTCTTTTGGGAGGTGTTTCTTGTTTTGATGCCTGGGCATTCCATATGAGATGTTCAGGTGCTGATGTTTTCCACCACTGTTTCACTCAGGACTTCTGGTGGTCCTCATGGAAATGTTCAGATTGATTCTGACAGATCAGGTTTTAATCTTCTTCTTCTGGTTTTGCCTTCACAGCTTCGGTTCGGTTCAGGGGGAGTTAGAGCATCCCAATTTATTTCCTGGGAGCTGTAGGTATCTTTGAGGTTTCTCTGGTGATTTTCGGTGTAGAAGTGTACCTCAGCTGTCACTTTCGTGTGGGAGACGACATGGCGTCCTCCCACTGAGGTGGCTGGAGCTGTGGCTTTGGGAACACTTCCCCATGTAGTGTTGGAGCTGTGTGGGTTGGATCTTGTGGCCCAGTAGTCCCATGTTACCTCGAGTTATCAATGCCTTAGCTAGGTCTGATACGTGTATCATTCTGTGTGGTGCCTTAATTGTGTGCTTCTTTTGTCTTTTTCGTGGTGTCTGCTGCTTGGATGGGTGAGTGTCCAGTAGTGAGGCCAGGAAACTGGGCTCACTGGAGTGTGACCGGCTGAGGAGGTTGGCTTGTTGTTTTGGCCTTTGGGTTCCCCACGAAGGTGCCAATTGGGGCTGGTGTGCAGGCGGGGTGGGCCAGACCTTGCACTGGTCGGTTTGCCTGGATTTTCCCCCCAGTCCCTCTCCGGAGCATCAGGGTTTGAGCGTGGTGTTTTGCCCCCGCAGTTGTGAGGTACACTTGGGGCAATTTTTCTCCATTTTTCAACGGTGAGGCAGGGTGTGTGTCGTGGTTCTGTCAGCATACTCATGAATTTCGCCTGCGTGCACCTCGTCTGTTAATTACATATTTACGGCATCTGGTAGAGCTCCTGGGGCGAGGCCTCCTTGGCGGAACTCTTTAGGTTTTGGGGTCTATAATTGCTGAATTCAGATGGACCGTGGTATTATGAGCACTTGTTTTGTGGTGGCCGTCTTGTCGGACGGGGGAGAGCATCTTTCGGCTTTTAGGATCTTCGGGTGGTTCTCCAGGGGTTCGAGGGGTAGTTCCTTTGGGTACCGGAGGAATACCGACTTCATCAGTTTCTGGGCGGGGTCCAGCTTCGTTGTTGCAACGGTGGTGGTGTTTTTCAGGTAAGTGTTGAGGGTGGTGGCGGAGTCCTTGTCTTTGGGGTAAATAATCATCTCCCCCTTTAGGTTGGGCCGCACTGAGAACTTGGCCAGTGGATTTAGTTTTTCGATCTCTGTGATGGCGGCATCGTTTTCGTGTCCGTTTTCGAGATCCGGAATTTTGGCAGTGTCGTTGGAGGTGAGCTGGTGGTGGTGATGGGTGCCTTTTGGGCTGCTTGACGGCATTCGTTTCCCGAAAATGCACGTCGGCGTTTTTTCTTTTCAACCTTCGTCCAGTTGTCGTCCTCAGTGGCGGTAACAGTGGTGGTGGAGTTGTTGGAGGCGGTGGCAGTGTTCTTGCTTTTCAGGGCTTCGCTGAAGATGCGTAACTGGTCCGCTTTCTCTGTGCGGAGCCTGTCGTGGTTCGGGTCGTCAGGTTGGCTGTTCAGGCGGAGGTCGCGGTTAGGAGGGCGTAAGCACTCCATAACCGGTGGTTAAGTGGTGTTTTTTTTTTTTTTTTTTAGAGCTTACCTATTACAGTTGAGTAAGTAGCAGAGGAATTTCAGCACTCCCCACAGGCAATGATGGCCGGGTGGTCGTAGAGTGGTTCCTGAGCTTCTCTTCCGGAGCCCCGTTGGGGAAACCTACTTCCTAGTGTATGTGACTGTTCACTTATAGACGTGAGCTAAGTGTGCCTATTGGGGAAGGATAAGCATTGCTACCCTCTTTCCAGGTGGAACCGCACGATCACGGTTTTCCTGGAAAGACTCGGCTGGGATGGGTTCTTGCTCCAGCCCCCTTTTGTGTTCACAATCTCCTGGGAGGGAGGTGAACAGTTTCAGGGGGGACTGCAGGACGAATACACTTTTGAGGGTGCAGGTCCCTGGGCCAGAGCGAAAAAAGGAAAAATAGCAGTAGAAGGAAAACAGCTCAAACCACGTCAGGAATATTGCGCTATAGCTGCTCTCCAGCTGGAGTGTGGGTCACTCACACCACCAGTGGGGAGGGCAAGCTAATGCTCGATAAACCGAAAACGCTCGTGAGTTGTTGTCGACGATGTCAGTGGTGGGTGGTCCGGTCCGGGAAGATGGCCAAACAATGGCAGCAGAGAGAGGGCAGTCTTCACAGTTCCGGGTTCAGCAGGAGGTCTTGTTGGGAGGTCTTCTTAGTTCAGGAGCGATGTGTGAAGTGTGGTGTGAGTTCCCCGGTCAGCCGGGGCCGCATTTATGTGATTTAGGAATCTCAGGATATGAGGTGCTTGTAGCGCGAGGGCCAATCACGGGAGCGAAAGCGTAAGGTGTGGAACGCTCTGATCCTGAGCTGGAAGTTGAAGGTCGAGACTAGGTCGGCGATCGTACCCCTACGTCCACTGCATAGACCTAGTCTCTCGGTGTAGCTGGCTGTATGTGGAGTGAGTGACTCTCTAACCCTCTCTCACCATGAACGGTTCCGAGTTTGATAACTTGGCGTGGATACGTCCGGATACGCCGACCTGCCCCAAGAAATTAAACCTTCTAGTTCTCAAGAAGTTCTTTGAAACTAATGAGATCATGGGGGTCACCAAGGTGAAACGACTGAAGCTCCATGGTGACATCAAGATCACCTTCGCCGAGAAGGGTATGCCCGTACAGCTCGCGGAGATCCCAGACATCAACGGCATTCCATTTAAATTGATTGCCTTCAAGTGGGACAACCTGAAGCTGAGAGTAATCTCCCACGCCGAAATTGCCCACGTGGACCAAGCAGAGCTGAGTGAGCTCCTCAAGGAGCAACTCCAAGTTGTGAAGAAGCTGTCCGACACCACTGCCCTCATCGGACACCATACAACTCTACCCAAGGAGGCTCAACTGGCGCGGGTAACTGTGCCAGTCAAGCCCTACTGCAGACCGAAACGCTGTTACAAATGCCAGCACTACGGATACACTGTCAACAAGTGTGAGGCGCAGGAGGACACCTGCTCCCTGTGCGGCAGCCCCGGACACCGCTACACGGTCTGCCCCAACACAATAAAAAAATGCGCTGCCTGTGGCGGCCCACATTCCTCCGCCGATCGGACCTGCCCGAAATGGAAGGAGGAATGCAGGATAGCCAAGGCTCGACTCGACAAGAAACTGAGCTACAAAGAGGCCCTCCTTGCTGTACGCTCCCAAGACAAGAAAAAACCAGTAGAAAAGAAAAACCAAGAAAAGAAAACTCAAGAAAAGACACCCGCCACACAGAATCAAGAACACCACGAGGCCCGTGGAGCTGAAGCCCACGTGGTCAACCTCACCGTCTCCGACTTCTTCCACACCTATGAGGACTTAAGACACGAGGAAGACGAACAACAAGACCCAAACACGAATGAATGGACACTTCAAGAGAGCAAGAAGAGGGGGAGAGTTAGAAGAAAATCAACTTCAAGCTAAGAAGAATACCAAGACAGAAGACCAAGACATTTCCTCCAAACAAGAAAACAACACACACAATCAAGCCGACCAAGCACTGAGAAACCATGGCTCAACCCAACACGCACCTGACGCTTGACCTGACGCTAACCTGACTCTGTCCTGCCGCCTCCCAGCCGCGTCCAGGCGAATTGCTGCTGCCTGCAACTTAAACTCCCTCACGCAAGTGGTGTTTAGCCACTGCACCCATTCTCTCCTCCTAAAATTCGCTTCAATCCTCCCTTTATTCTTCCCTTGAACCTCCTTCCCCCCTGTCACTAGCATTTTATGTATGCATGTATTGCTGTACGCTGTAGCAAGATGTCACGGGTTCGATTCCCGGGCAAGCGGAAGTTGTTTGGACACTCTTCCTAGCCCCCTTGGTCCCTGTTCACCTAGCAGTAAAGTAGGTACCTGTTGTAAATCGAAAGGTTGCGAATTCGTATTCAAGGAAAGTTGTTGGAGCTTCTAAACTTGAACTGACACAATCCGGAGTGGTGACCCGAGGATCACACACCCAACACAGACAAAACCAAATACGTGCCTACGCGCTAACCAATTAAACGCAGTCGTGTAAAGTCACGGCACTATCTCTCCCACTACAATTCCCTTCCTAACCTCCTGCTCCTTCCTCTGTCATCTTCCCCGCTCTGACTTTCGCTATCAACAACTTTGGAGCTTCTAAACTTGAACTAAAAAACTGTACGCTGATTGGCTGGTAGGCGCGCGGCAGGAGCTCAGTTGGGAGTTGTAAGGGAGATGATCCACTACACTACAATATGAAGAATGTGATGAACTCGTGGAGGTCCCAGCCTTTGCTTCCTCGGGTGATTTCTAGAATAAATAAAGGACAGAAAATTTCAAGTGTGTGTCATATCCCTACTATGGGAGTTCCCTGCTTTGTTCTTGTAACATATATACAAGACCAAAAACCCCAAACATTAAAATGTGAATATCTACTCTTTAATTATCGCTAATTTTAATAGTTAAGACATTCATATACTAGATGTATCCATAATTCTCCACAAAAAGGGTTAACAATATTTTAATGCGAATGGTATAGACACCTTAGGGAAATTTCATGTCAAAAAAAGGGGAATTTTGAGGGCCCCCTCCTAGGGAAATTTGGCCGAGTAAACGTGGCAACATTGGCGCTAGTCGTCTAGACCCTAGACAGTAAATACGTTGTGAGATATTGGAGGAACTTAACGGTCGGTCTGCTTTTATTCTCGCCATTTCTCTTTTTTTGGACTGGTTTTCATCAAAGGTAATATTTGGACATGTTAATCTTCTTGTGTAGTAAGGGTGGAAATGTTCACATATATGGATTCATGAATTTAGAGTAGTTAAATGATGAATATAATTCAGAGCCTTTGTTTTCGTTGTTCTGCCATTGTTAACTTTCGGTAGCTCACAAACATTGATGTATTGGATTGATTTATATACCATGTATAATATATATAATTCCATACGTATTTAAATGGTTTCAAAGATATACAGGGGTTTAAGTAAGTATTCTAGTATTTATTTTCATTGAGTATGAACACATGTTGCTTACGGTATACCATATATGCACCAGGGATACATTCCATTTCGTCACCAATAACGGATCCGACTAATTACCCAAATGTACCCAAATGTAGCCGCAGTGAAGTCAATTAATGGCCCTACATGAATAAAACGGGTTACCAATCACTTCTCGACTAGTATTTGGTGTCACAAAGTAAAAAAAAATTGGAAAACGTAATTTAATTTGAGTTAATAGATCGAGTGCATGTACCGAACCTAACCTAACCTAACCTCGACTAGTATTTGGTGTCACGAAATCACAAAAAATTGGTAAACTTAATTTAATCTTTATGACACCAAGTAATAATCGAGAAGTGATTCACAGCCCGATTTACACTTGTACGACCATCATTTGACTTCATTGTGACTACATTTGGGTAATTCCTCGCTCCCTTGGTACATGCACGCGATGTATTAACTCAGATTAAAGTAAGTTTTCCAATTTTTTGTGACTTTGTGTCACCAAATACTAGTCGAGAAGTGATTGGCAGTCCGATTTATTCATGTAGGACCATTATTTGACTTCATTGCGGCTACATTTGGGTACATTTGGGTAATTAGTCGGACTGCCAATAACAAATCCGTTTCGTCACCACTAACAGTCGCTCTGTTATTAGTGACAAATTGTAAGTTATTATTTTAAAGAATAGAAATTACGCATGTATGCAGACGACTCTAGAAGTATTGTCTTTTTTTTACATGAATATTAATTATTTAATAAAGAAAACTATTAAAAAATTGGTAAATAAATAAAATACAGAACAAATGAAGGTGATTTTGGCACCAGCGCATAACCACCAAGCAGCGAGATCATTGCAGGCATATTAACAATGATTTTATTGGTTAATATAAGAGACTAACCCACCAGGGCTGCATAGCACCGATGCGGCCGTATCATCTCACATCCAGAAAATGCCTCAAATTTCACCATATCATAGTAAGTTCTTTCTGTTTAATATACTGGGGAAGTTAGGTAAGGTTAGGTAGGTCTGTTCTTCATGCCCACAAACGTTAAGTAGCATTATTTTAAAATATCCGTTTTTTAACATATTTCCATAAACTACAACAGTGTCCACTATAATATAACAATGAAAATCCGGTGCTTTTATGGATGTTCTCAGTCATTATCGCTCGTGGGTTAGTCCTTTATAATTACCTTTTTATTTTTTATTTTCATCTTTAATAAATTTTCATAGTGTTTTTTATTATTTTCTATCCCAGGCAACAGTTATTTTCATGTACTGCAAATATTGATGGGAATGAACGCGGTGATGTTAGGTCAGGCTCTCTTTGGTTCTATGCATTATCGTGTTAATTTATATGTTAAGCAACTTACCCTAATATTGAGGTTGTTATACATCAGCAATGGTGAGGAGGAATACGTGGAAGCATTCACCATCATTTAGGAAACGTCTCTTGAACAGGTATTCAGCGAGGTAAACAACAAAAATGGCACAGGGAGGAGAATTGTGAAGCAGGATAGAGTAAATAAAAAGATTGTCAGGTTCTATTAGGTTCTATGCATTGTCGTTTCCATTTTTCTACACCTTTGCCTGATTATTAATCAAATGATGGCTATTATTATGTAATCATAAACAATTCATAATATTTGTGGTTATTTTCCATTATCCACCCATCACCTTTTTTCACATGAATATATTTCTTTGCTAGTTTTCTTGCTGTTGTAGATGATTCTGACATTAATCTTTGGTGCAAATTACTTTTTTTTTTTTTTTTTTTTTTTACACATAGGATGGTTGGTTGGTTCCTTTGGTATGAGAATAGGTTAGGTTAGTTGGTTCCTATTGGATGAGAATAAGTTATTTTTGGCGTATTTTACTCAGATCTGACCATCTTTGTGCAAATTAGCAGTTCCGTTAAAATGAAAATGTACATTTTTTGCAACATTTTAATTAGCCAAAAAATTGAAGGTCAGATTTGAGTACTACACCAAAAATAACCTATTCTCACACCAGAGCAACCAACGTACACACTCTGTCCTACGCTACGGTTGAGGCACATTGTTCCCAATTTTTGCTCGTAAGGGCAACCATTGTGAATAGTGGAAATGGGTAACAATAAATTGATTGTGGATAAACAGGTTTACGAGTACCGAGGCAATGAATAACGGGGTTTACCTAGATATATAGCTCCTCCCCGACTTACGACGGGGTTAGAGACCCACATCCAGGTCGTAAGTCGAAATGGTCCTAAGTCGAAAATGATTAATTTAATACATAAAAAATCTAAAATAGGTGTCTCTTTTTCTTCTCAGCACCACAAAACTCTCACTTTTAAGCTTACCAGCCATTTTAAAGTGAATTACAAACGAAAATTTTGTCTGTACTGACGTTGGGACTCGAAAATATGTAATTTGACAAAATTTTGGTACTACTGAGGCAGGTAGTAAGTGCGAGTGGTCGTAAGTCGTGTAGGTCATAAGTCGGGGAGATGTGTATATATATATATATATATATATATACAGGTTGTACCTCTCTAGTCCGGCAACCTCGGGACCTGACCGGTGCCGGACCATGGAAATTCACCCTTTTCCTGGATAGATAGTGACTTGTGCTTATGCTTGGAAGCACTAGCACCACTTTCTCTGCATCATGGTCTCTTTGAAGACATATTGAAGGGTTAAATGTCGTATAGTAGCTTCTCAAATTTCACGAGTTTTTAATTCAACGTATTTTATTGGAACACACACACAAAAACAATAAATAAAAATTTTGACGGCGAAAACTTGAATTTCGACGGGTTTGAACGGTCTGCCAACATGCAGACGACGTGCATAATCGTGTAAACAGTGTCATTTCTCTTATGTACAAAAGATTCATTATTGTTTATTACTGAATGTCTCTTTTATTGAATTAATGTTTGTGTGCAAAATGAGCAATACAATTCATTATTAATACGTAGAATATTAAAACACACGAGGAAATGACAGCATTGTTTTCATTGATTACAAAACCAGTGACTGACTGGTTCTACATATAAAACTGAAGAAAATAAGACCTTGGTTGTAGCTGTAGTGAAATTAATATGGTTGTTTTAAGTAATGTTATTTAATGTTAATAAATGGAACAATAGAAGTAGCTAATGATAATGGGAAAGAAAAAAGAGAGATCGCGTATGTAAGTGCGCACACGTGAAAACATATCGTCATTACTTTACATAAGAATATGAAAGCAACACTTATTTACTGTTCATATATATTTTAATTAATGTTTCTGAATTTGTTTTTATTGAATTAATGTTTGTGTGTGCAAAATTAACAATACAATCTATTAATAATACGTGGAATATGAAAACACACGATGAGACGAGACGGCTGCCGGCATTGTTTATGTTAAAGCTTACAAAACTAGTGACTGATTGGTTCTACATATAAAACCGAAGAAAATAAGACCCTGATTGTAGCTGTAGTAAAATTAATGTAAAAAAATTAATATGGTTGTTTGAAGTACCTGTAATGTAATTTAATGTTAATAAATGGAACAATATAAGTAGCTAACCATTAATGGTAAAAAAAAGTGAGGCTGCGCGTATGTAAGTGCGCACATGTGAAAACATATCGTCATTACTCAACATAAGAATATGAAAGCAACACTTATTTACTGCTCATATATATATTGAAGGGTTAAATGTTGTACCCTGTATAGACAAGCAAAGAGAGAGAGAGAGAGAGCAGTGGAACTGCCTGATGTAAACAAACCTTAATTTCTCGTGGCTTTGTTGTTGTTGTTTTTTTATGGGGATTAGCCCACCCGGGCATAGGTCACCGACCCACATTGGGGCCTGAGGGGCAAAAATGTAAAACTCCTGTAATAATAATAATAATTCAGATAAGTAAAAAAAAAAAAGCTGCTTCTCTACCTATTGGACAAAATAAAATCGTTCCGGACCACGGGAGTTTCCGGACCACAGAATGCTGGACTAGAGAGGTACAACCTGTATACAGGTATATATATAAATTTTTTCTCCATGTAGCTCCACAATGAAAACGTGGATAAGATAAATCTTGATAAAATCACATTGTTTCCTTTTTCCCCGTGTGATTTTATCAAGATATATATATATATATATATATATATATATATATATATATATATGCTGTACACGCATTGTTACGACCGTGTCGTATTTTTTCTATTATTTTATATAACATGCTTCCATGTTGTTCCATATTATTCCTGTAATGATGTGTTATATTTACTATTATATAATCTAGTCACCTTACCCTGTGCTGTTAAGGTTTTAACTGTTATTATTTGTTCAAGCCCATCTTATTTCTTCATTTAGTATTGTAATAAGCATTCTTTGTTTCTCTAACGACCATCTGCATCGTTAAACGACCCATGTTTCACTGGCTGGTCGCATTGGCGGGAGCCGACCCTATATATAGCACTCCATCAGCAGACAGAGTTCAGTCCAGTCCTCTTGTCATTCAGTACATGTTCTTTTGAGTGACTCCCGTCACCTGTTACTGATACTTTAATTTATTATTGCGTTGTTCCTGTCGCCACCAATGTGGTATATCTATGTGAGTACCTATTCATGTCTCTTATGTGTCCATCAGTGTTTGCTTAGTTACATTTAAGTAATTCAGTGTTGTTTCACCATAGTTAATTTCACTGTTAGTTATTTTATTTGTTTATGCAGTGTTAACGTAATCCAATGCTTTATTTTTATTCTTTTGATGTTTCGAAGTTTTAGTATCATTTGTGTCTTAAAGGTTTCGATAGTGAATCAATATGTTGTGACAGCCTACGAGGCTCTTCATTGTGTTAGTATTTTATTTAATTAAATTCTTAAAGGTTTACTTTATTTAGTTTTATTCCCTATTGATTTACTTCATTTTTCTTTTTGTTTGGTTACGCCTGGAACCTTGGATATTAAAGCAAATTAAGAGACAGCGTAACAGTTTTGGCGACCTTGCCAGGATTCACTGACGACCTTTTGACACTTGTGATATTCTTTTTGTGTTTTATTTATTTTTTTTTATTTTAGCCGTCATGGTTATCATTAGCCAAGATGATGTGGCTGCACTTGCATCAGGTAATCCTTCCATTGAGGAGGAAGTTTCAAAATTAAATGCACATGAGTTAAGATTAATTTGCGAATATTATGGTGTGGTAATTTCTAGCAGCGCCAGTAAAGTAAAATTATTTAACGCGGTAAGTAGTCAGCTGTTTGGAGATAGTGTTGATGTTGACTTAAGAGAAGACCACGGTGAAGCTAGTCAAGTTAACGTAGCTTAGTCACGGTCAGTGACTGATGAATTACGCCTTCTCGAGTCGCAAATAAAATTGAAAGAAGTTGGAATACGTCAGGCGGAAGCTGAAGCTAAGGCGAAAGATGTTAGAATACGTCAGGCAGAAGCTGAAGCTAAGGCGAAAGATGTTAGAATACGTCAGGCAGAAGCTGAAGCTATAGCGAAAGAGGCTGAAGCTACTGTATAGCGAAAGAAGTTGGAATACGTCAGGCGGAAGCTGAAGCTAAGGCGAAAGATGTTAGAATACGTCAGGCAGAAGCTGAAGCTATAGCGAAAGATGTTAGAATACGTCAGGCAGAAGCTGAAGCTAAGGCGAAAGAGGCTGAAGCTACTGTATAGCGAAAGAAGTTGGAATACGTCAGGCGGAGGCTGAAGGTAAAGCGAAAGAAGCAGATTCAGAAAACTTGCGATTGCGTATACAGCTCAGTCAGAGTAACCCTTCTAACACCGATGGCCTCACCCCCAGATCTAGTTTTTCTCAGTTTGATCCAGCACGTGCTGCTAGGCTAATGCCCACTTTTTCAGAGGAAACAGTTGATGAGTTTTTCATTGCTTTCGAGAGACTTGCTACCACTTTAGAGTGGCCTATAAAGTTTTGGCCCATTTTGCTTCAAGCGTTTGCAGGTAAGGCTGTGTGTGTTTTTTCGTCTCTTACAGACAGTGACGCTAAGGATTATTTATGTATTAAGGAGGAAGTGTTGAAGGCTTATGCCCTTGTTCCTGAAGTGTACAGACAGCGCTTTCGTGGCCTCCGTAAAAGGGCAGAGCAGACCCACCTTGAATTTGCTAGGAGTGAAAGAGAGGTATTCTTAAAGTGGTTACACTCCAAGGAAGTGAGTGATTTTGACTCCCTGATTGAGTTAATGCTCACAGAGGAATTTTTGAGAACCATCGACGAAGAGGTTACCTTATACTTGTTAGATAGGGAATTTAGTACTATTGAAGAGGCTACTAAGCATGCTGATGGATTTGTTTTGAGGCATGGTAGGACTAACAAAGATGTTATGCCCCCACAGGTTCAAAGGACTTTTAATCCCTCTCTCCACAG
This sequence comes from Homarus americanus, assembly GCF_018991925.1. NCBI lineage: Eukaryota > Metazoa > Arthropoda > Malacostraca > Decapoda > Nephropidae > Homarus > Homarus americanus. The sequence continues at coordinate 16,764 of NW_024730521.1, forward strand.
AGCGAGACAAGGGAATACTAACAATGGTAATTTTGTGCGTGACAGGAGGAGCTGGACGCGTTCGTCACCTAAAGGGGCTTCCAAATTTTCTACATACGCTTGTAGTTACTGTGGGAAGGCAGGTCATAAGGCAGAGTTTTGTTGGACAAGGCTGCAGCCAAATACGGGCAGACCAGCTATGATTGTTACTGAAGAGACTAATACGTCACCAGTTGGAGTGATGGCGGGTTTGAGCAAGGCTGACAGCATGCCAATAGCGTTAGTTTCCACAAAAGGTGAAGCACGAGAGAGTGCAGTTTCGGTTCTTGCCTCACGAGACTTTGATCCTTTCCAGGAGAGTTTTGCGAAGGACCCAGACGTCCCTTTCGTCCCTTTTTGTCACAAGGCACGGTAGAAGTTGATGGTGTCGAAACACCAATCACTATTTTGAGAGACTCGGGTTGTCTCCAAACTCTCATCAAAGAGGGTGTTGTTGCGGCGAGGAAGACTGACAAATACGTCGTTTTGGGATCTCTTTGGGGTCAGGGTGTAGCTCCTTTGTTTTTAGTACGTGTCAAGTCTTCTTGTTTTTCAGGGATAGCTAACGTAGCCTGCGTGCACGAGCTGCCTGTTGCTGGAGTGGACCTCATACTCGGTAACGATTTGGCGGGAGGTCAAATGGGGAACGTAACCCCACCTCCTGTGCTGCGGGAAAGACCAGAGTCTACCGCAGAGCTGCAACAACTTGAAGATGATATGCCCGGAGTTTTCCCTTTGTGTGCTGTGACTCGTTCTATGTCAGTGACTAATGATCATAATGTAACTCCTGATGTAGATGATTCACTTTCCTTAAAAGGACTTTTTGCTAACCCAGTTGCTTCCCAAGACATTTCTTACGCAGTTAATGCTGTGACCGGGAGAGTTGCTTTAATAGCTGCGCAAGAGCAAGACGATTCATTACGGCTCTTGTTTTACCAGGTGTCCGGTTCTGCCAATGATTCAGACCCTACCACGAGATATTTCAGTCAAGACGGTGTTTTGTGCCGCCGCTGGCTCCCACCGTCCATGTCGGAGGAAGATGCGGACTGGGCGTCTGTCACTCAAATAGTTCTCCCACACACTTACAGACAAGATGTTCTAGCTCTGGCCCATGACTATCGCTTTTCTGGACATCAAGGTGTCCGAAAGACGTTCAACAGGCTGGCCAGAAAATTCTATTGGCCAGGTATGAGGAGAGATGTCACTAAATATTGTAGGTACTGTCATTTTTGTCAAAAGGTAGGCAAAGCCAATCAGGCTATTCCACCTTTTGCACTTATAAGAGTACCTCACGTACCTGAGCCCATTACAACAGTACAGTCTGACATTGTAGGCCCTCTGCCTAAAACTTCTAGTGCAGTGGTTCTCAACCTTGTTTGCCCCATGCACCCCTTTCACCATATGTCAGAATGTCATTCCCCCCTCCTTTCCAAGATTGTCTGCCTCAAAAAGTGCATTCCAAATAATATGCATATAATACTGAAAATCCTTTGTTTTTTCCATATTAGTACAATCCCCCTGAAAACCTGAAATTCCCCCCCTGGGGGGAATTTCCCCCTGGTTGAGAACCCCTGTTCTAGTGGGCTTGAATATTTATTTACTGTCATTGATACCTCCACTAGGTACTTGCATGCTGTACCTCTTAGGAAAGTTACTGCTAAGGCCCTAATATCATCCATTTGGTTTCTCATACTTCTACTGTTCGCTCATCAAGTAAGAGGTCCTTTGCACATAGTTAGAGATAGATTGTTAGGCAGTAGTGAAGAGAGCATTGGTGTGTTAAGTTTAGTAGATGATGTTAGAGAAAAGCTTCTAGGATGTTGGAGCCTTGCTGCAGACCACTTACAGCAGTCGCAGTCCAAGACCAAGACATGGTACGACAAGCGTGCCAGACACAGAGAGTTCCAGATAGGAGATCAAGTACTCATTCTCTTGCTGAGACATGGACAGCCGCTCCATGCGAAGTTCAGTGGGCCATATAGAGTGGTGAAGAAGGTAATCCCCACACATTATATTATCTCTACCCCGACAGGCGCCAACTATAGCGCTTATGGTATGTCAACACCATCAAGCTGTACCACACACGCCCAGCACCCCCATTTGTTGCTGATGATCCAGTTCCCGTGTGTGCCATTGACACTTTCTTGGTAGATGGTGAGAAAGAAGGGGCAAGTCCACTCGCCCTGTCATCAGTCAGTGTTTGGCAGTCCAACTCCGTGGAGTTGCAGGAGAAGCTACAGCGTCTACCGGGACACCAGAGAGCTGACGTGCTGGCCGCCACCCAACATCATCCTCTTGTCTTCCAAGACAGGCCTGGCTGTACTACTGCCGTGGTGCATGATATTGATGTTGGTTCTTCTAAGCCTATCAAGCATTGATAAGACCTGATTGGAAACGACCTGGTAACCCAGTTAGGAGGAATATAGGTTGAGTGCCCAGCGACTGATGGACGGCTGTATTTAAGGCAAGCTGTACAAAATTTAATTGTTCATCCCAAGTGTGAGGATCATTGTGACTGAGAATGGATAGAGGGTCTTTGATGGTTCTATTTGTTCTTTCAACCAGCCAGTTTGCTTGAGGATGATGATGATGTTGTGGTTAGTGCCGTGTGAACTTTGAGAAGGTCACATACGTCCTTAAATATTTTCCCCGTGAATTCTTTACCCCGATCCGTAATTAAAACCTTGGGTGCCCCAAAATACGCAACGCCAGACACAATCCAGTCGTTACCACAGCTGTTACTTCACCCCGCTGTTCGATTCCAACTCTGGTTGTGTACTCATCTGAGGCTCCGAGGGCGATTCCCTAGTCCTTCACTATTCGGCTGTCAACTCCGGTCACCTACTCCAGCTACTGCCGCGGCTGCCACGTGATCGCCGCCTCCTCCACTCCCTATCCACCGACCGTGCCCTGGCGTCTCTCCTGTGTGGCAAGACATCGCCTACCAACGCCGGCGCCAAGTGAGGAAACTGCCCTGTACCTTCCCCCTCAGAGCGGATCACCGTGTTACCAGAACATTCTACCTTGCTGGTTAGGAGGAAGATTCATCTGCAGCAGTAGGAAATACCTGTTCTTTGTTGTATTGATTGTTTAGTTTCAAGTAACTGTTTTACTCCAGTGCTGTTTATTTAATATTTGTGTGAGTGGTGTCAGAGTTAAATTATTGTGATTATTTTAGTATTAAAGAGATGTCAATTTCTAATGGTTGTTTGTTACTACTTGGAAACCCATGGTTTTTTACTTTCCTGGCAGGGGAACTATATCCCAAAGGCCAAGCCTTTACAAGCGGAATGAGCCAATTTGAAAGCTGCTAGACGTAGTACTTTAGGTATTACAAGGCGAAACTGTGGCTGGCTGCTACCTTCATCAACTAAGAGATGTGATTAACGCGGTTGACAGAGGAACGGGGCCTCCTCCTAGGTAGTTAATAATTTGTAACATCCTAAGATCAGTGTGATCTTAGGTTTCAATATTCACCTCGCCGTTAATAGTGGCCATGTTACGGCTCAGAGCGTCCGGTACACGATGAGTGGCGCAGGGTTTATATATGAATGAGTGGCTAACTCACTACCCCAGCGTGACATACGGGGACAACGTGTCTTCTTTTTAAAGATAGTTGTTAGTGCACGATGTTCTGTAAAAATATTAAAGTGGCGTTGAAATACGTACAGTTCAAAGTATCGGACACTATCAACCACTGCTAAAGCTTACTTATAGGTGATGCTATAGCGTAATTCGGCACCTCTTAATTTACGGCTAAAGTATGCTATGGCACGAGGGTTAGTATCAAAATCTCTTTGCACAAGACACGCTCCTATAGCTAGGCCGCTGGCATCAGCGTGGACCTCGAATGGTGCATCAAAATTAGGTAACTTTAATACCGGGTTCTGAGTCAACTTCTCCCGTAGTTGGTTAAACGCTGCCTGGTGTTCGGGTTCCCATTTAAATCTAGTGTTTGATTTGGTCAGTTGTGTGAGTGGAGCTGTCATAGTGATCTATGTGTCTCCGAAAATAGCTACACGCACCTAGTAGTTGGCGTACTTCCCTAACGGTCCGGGGTCTGGGCACGTCAACAATAGCTCGGTTTTTATCTGGGTCGGGTCTAATACCATCTGGTCATAACTGGAACCCCAGGAATTTAAAGGTCTGCGCGGCAAAGGTACATTTCTCCCCGTTTAATTTAAATCCCACCTTATCTAGTAATGTTAGGTCCCCTTTAGGTGGTGTAGGTGACCCTCAAATGAATTGGAATAAATAACATCATCAAGGTAGGTTAACGAGTGTTTACCGGGGACGGGAGACAAGGTGAAATTAATGGCTCGTTGAAATGAAGACGGCTCAGTTTTTAAGCCGAATGGCATGCGTCGAAACTGGTACAGTATAGGCGCACCCATCAGAAAATGCTGTTTTAGCGGGATCTTTCTCCGCTACAGTTATAGTCCAATAAGGCGCTTTAGCATCTAACGTAGTAAAATATTGTGCAGCTGCAAAGTCATCTAAAATACCCTGAATGTGTGGCAACGGGTACGAATTTGCTACTGTTAGATCGTTTATTTTACGGTAATCCACACAGAGGCGAAATGACCCGTCAGGTTTCTTCACTAAAACAACAGGTGACAACCAAGGTGAAGAGCTAGGTTCAATCACACCTTGTTGTAAAATTTTCTGGCATTCTTCTCTAATCACCTGCCGGGCGCATTCAGGTAGTTGTCATTGTCTTGTTTGTACAGGTGCACTTTCTCCAGTAGGGATAGTGTGTTCTATATCAGGTAAGAAGCCTATATCACCTTCATATTGTAAGAACAAGTGAGGGAAGGATCGTAGAATGTCCCAAATGGGGAGTCTTTCAGCAGGATTCAAGTGTGTCAGGTTCATAGATCTAATCATCTGGTCAACATCTTTACTCAGTACGGGGCCTTCAGAGCGTGGGTTCGTGTCTGCAAGGTTAGGAGCACTAGCGTGTACCGCGCAAATTTGAGGTGTTGGCTTTGTCGGTCCTATGACTGACGCCACTGGTATTATGGTAGCATGGGCTAATCCGTCCCCTTTTCTCAGGCGGACAGCGTGTTTAGTAACATTCACGACGGGGAGAAAAACAGTGCGGTTGACTATAGTAGAAATGTGGTGGGGAATTACAAGAAAATTTAACCTCCCCTCTACCTTAACCACATTACGGGCCTCCCTATGGCTGCCTTAATAAGAGTTAGTGCTTCAGGGGGGCAATGTTTCTCGACTAGAGCGTGAACAATGTATACCGGAGACAGGGATGGGTGGAGACACCGACTGATTACCCGTGACTGTAGGATCTAACATCCACTCCGGCATTTCCTTCTGATATTTAGGTCTACGACTCGTAACCACGACGACTGGATCGTGCATGAAAAGTTTTACAGGGTACTTTACATTATTTAGACACAAATAACTTAATTTGGGGAATTTTATTATGGATAACTCAAAGTTGAAACGTCGTAAGAAATCCATTCCTATTAAGATGTCTCCAGGAAATACTAGATTACCAACAACTAAACAGGCATGTCTAACCAATGACTTCCCTACAGTTACGTCAAGTGGACAGTGGACACTGTCCGGTGATCAACACTGCTTCACCGCTAACGGTGGATATCTGCTTATTAGACCTGACAAGCCGACCGGTGGGACTAAGTTTTATGTATGCACTTTTCTTAATAATCGTGGCCTGGCTACCGGTGTCAATAAATGCAGTTAGGTGGACTCCACTTAGTTATCTCAATCAGTGGCCTGTCTGGGGAAAGTTGTGGGTTTTTCTTCATCTGAGCTCTAGTAGCGCTGTCCGGCTCGTAATTTTGGGCAATGCATTTGCCGATGACCTCGCTGATTGCAATTCCAGCACACTAGCGGTGGTGGATCCATTGAGTGCGTGTGGGGCGGGAGAGCCAACGGGTTATAATGAGGTTGATCTGCACCAGTTACGTGGGGTCGTGATTGTGATATATCTGTCACAGGCACGGGAGGTGGAGGGGGCAGCCTATGGAAAGCGTACTCTGTTCCAACTCCCAAATAATTTGTCTTTCGCAGTGCACGTTTTGATCGTAGCTGATGGGTCCACACGTGGTGCTAACCAGGCTGGCAACCCTGAAATGTACAACAGTACAAGGAACGCGTCATAGGCCTCTTGTAAAAGTCGGGGAGCAACGTTAGCATTGTTTAATACTGAACGGAGACGTGTGGCGAAGACGTCGGACGTCTCGTTATCTAACATTTGACGTCGAGAATTTTTTCCAGAAATTTGTCTCAAATTCGTCATAGTCACAGATCCTCGTGAAGGGCTCCTCTGTTGGGAGACTACTAGCGGCCCTACGACATAACGAGAGAGCGGCGGTCACACGTTCACAACCCTTATATAAAGCTCGGGTAGCTCTTGCACTGATGTCTAACCATGTCTCAATGGCCTGGTTCTTCTCCAGAATACTTAAGTGTCTTAGCTTGTCTGGATTAAATACCTGTACAGTTTTCCGAATGGGCAGTGCGGACGAGTGAGCCCCTGATAGAGCATCGGTCAAGGTAAGTTCAGGGGATACAGGGGAACATTGATAGCAAGACAATCGTCACTGGTCCTAGGTGATACGACCTCAGGTGCCCGTGATGCACTCACAACACGCCGTCTATGAGTAACCCGCGGTGGTGATGAATTACAACTACGTGACCGGCAAATTGTCTTGTCATCAGGGTGTACACTATCTGGGCTATTGACAATCCTGGCACGGGCTATGGTCACGGGGCGGTGTGGCGACATAGTGCAATACTCCCACGATCTATCAACGCTCACAATTTGTTAAACTATTGACCAGTTGCTTCTACGTCACAGTACTGAAACTGACACTAACTTAAATCAATAGGGTATCTGAATCTAGCAAATAATTATATGCGGGCCACTCATCATCTAGATATCGGTGAGGTAACAATTCTGATCAGTTTAATGTCACCAATTTAAACACACTTAATTAATATTTACGCTTCTCAAACTGTGAACACGTCACACCAAAAATTTAACCATTGTTAAAATAGTAGGTCTTTAATGTGTCTAGAAATAACACTCATTTAGTTCTTCCAATCACCCACATGAAAAGTGAAATAACTTGTATACAACATTCTTTCCTGAATTAAATATTATGGCTAAGAGATAATTAAGTACAATATCACATTAAACGTTCCAGTCATAATACAGGCATCCCCTGTGTTACAAAAGCCCGGGTTACGGAATTTCACTCCTACGGAATTTGTAAAGTATGACCAATAATTTCGCGTTATGGCCCATAAATCCGCCCTTACGGAAATTGGGGTAAATTTTAACAAATTAAAAAAAATCACTATATAAAATTATAATTTTTTTTTAAATTATAATTTGTTTTGTGTGGATTTCTTGGTGTTTGCTACCGCCAAGGGTGTCATCGCCACGAGGAGTCAGTCCATTGTTTACATCCAGTGTGCGCACATGTTTCTCGCCCCAGCAGTTGGATTTAACTTTTACAAACATACACTAAGTACAGTACAGTTGTACCCCACTTAACGCGGTCAATTGAACCCAGAGGGTCCCGCGTTAAGTGAACAACAGAACATATGGGATTAATTCCAATAGAAACCGGCCCGACCCCCAAACTCCACTTTTTGAAGGCACATACCTATGTTGTAGTAAAAATAACATCTTAATTTTATGATGGTCCATGCACACAATTAATACTTAAGAGAAATAGAGAAATACAGTCGCCAAGTTAATGTCCATTCAAATAATGGACTCGACTCCCTCCCCCTCTCACACTACACTGCCGGCTCTTCCCTCTCAGATAAATTTTTGGGGGAAAACCACTAAATTTTAATAAATAATACCTCAAACTAAAGTTAGGATAATACAATTGACATTGCTGGATTCCTTGTAAGACCAGGAATATTTTGAATATAAATGTCATATATTTTGCACAAAAGATAACATAGTTACCAAGAGAAAAAATTTTATCTAAAATTTGTATGTTTAATGCAAAATATATGATGTTTATATTCAAAATGATCACCAAATTATAAGAATTCCAGCAATGTAAATTATATTCTGACCGGGTAATTTGTATGAATTTTATGAGCTAAAACAAATATCTTCAGTTAATAAAAAACAAAATAATCTTCACGACACTATCTGTCAATCAAAGTACCCCACCTTGCCCTCCCCCCTCTTCCAACCGTGCGGTCAGTCCCAACCCTCCCCCCCACCCCCCACCAATTCTCCCTTCCAGGGTTTTTAACATTTAGTATTAAATAATACCTCAGATTAAAGTTAGGATAATATAATTGACATTGCTGGATTCCTTGTAAGACCAGGAATATTTTGAATATAAATGTCATATATTTTGCACAAAAGATAACATAGTTAATTTGAGAAAAATTTGTATCTAAAATTTGTATGTCTAATGCAAAAATATGATGTTTATATTCAAAATGATCATCAAATTATAAGAATTCCAGCAATGTAAATTATATTCTGGCGGGTAATTTGTATGAATTTTATGAGCTAAAACAGGCAGTCAGGCAGGGTGGCGGGTGGGGCAAATCTAAAAATAGCGTCTCGAGCCGGACACTCACTGCGTATATGTGGAAAAAATCCGTGTTAAGTGAAAGTTCAGCTCTGGCGAGGCACCGCGTATATGATAAAACGCGTTAAGTGAAACCGCGTTAGGCGGGGTAATACTGTACAGTGCATTACCCTTATTCAAGATGACTGGAAAGAGGCCATCAAGTGGAAGTGACCGCAGTAGTGCAAAAAGAAGCTGCAAAGGCATTACATTGGATGTTTTAAGAAGGTATATCATAAATTATTTAATGTATTGTACTGTATTGTATGTGTTTATAAATGTTTATTTTCATTCATAAAAGTGCTTGTATTACTTTTTGGGGGCCAAAAAAATTCCTTAGGAATGCATCTCCAGTTTTATAATGGAAGTCAATGGGAAAATAGGTTTTGAGTTACGTAATTTCACGTTTGGTCAATTTTCCTGGGACGTAACCCTTCCGTAATGCGGGGGATGCCTGTATTGAACACCAAAATAACTTGATATAATTTATCTATATGTTGTTCCTTTCACACTATTCTACTGACTCGTCTCACAGTTAAGTTTTAGAATATTATTGTGGCCATTGAACAACCCTCAAATCCCAACCTAATTCACCCATGAAACACAACACCTTAAGATAATATGTATTTGGTAGCGTAGCGAGGCAGCCAAGGCACGTGAGACTATTGTTATATGAACAAACACACCACTTGTCACAATTTATAACAAAGGTTTTGTGTCTACTTACTTTACTCAGTCGGGGTGGTACTGTAGTTAATAAAGGGGGTCACTTGACTATGTACATTTTAGTATCCATCCATCTGTTACTGGGGGAACCCTTTGTTTTAAATTAATGTACAGTAAAGCCTCGAATAACGACGTTAATGTGTCCTCCAATATTGCAGTGCAAGGTGAATCATTAATTACCATTCAAATAAAATAATAATAATGAGATGCTTTCCCCAGTGTAACCTTTACATATCTTGTGTGGCTTTTTACCTTCTTCCCCCCAAAACAATACAATTCATGAAAAGTGCAAACTAGATTCTCTGAATAATGTTTCTGAATGCACCTTATACAATACAGGTTGTACCTCTCTAGTCCGGCAACCTCGGGACCTGACCGGTGCCGGACCATGGAAATTCACCCTTTTCCTGGATAGATAGTGACTTGTGCTTATGCCTGGAAGCACTAGCACCACTTTCTCTGCATCATGGTCTCTTTGAAGACATATTGAAGGGTTAAATGTCGTATAGTAGCTTCTCAAATTTCACGAGTTTTTAATTCTTAACGTATTTTATTGGAACACACACAAAAATAAATAAATAAAAATTTTGACGGCGGAAACTTGAATTTCGACGGGTTTGAACGGCCCGCCAACATGCAGACGACGTGCATAATCGTGTAAACAGCGTCATTTCTCTTATGTACAAAAGATTCATTATTGTTTATTACTGAATGTCTTTTTTATTGAATTAGTGTTCATGTGTGCAAAATGAGCAATACAATTCATTAATAATACGTAGAATATTAAAACACACGAGGAAATGACACAGCATTGTATTCGTTGATTACAAAACCAGTGACTGACTGGTTCTACATATAAAACTGAAGAAAATAAGACCTTGGTTGTAGCTGTAGTAAAATTAATATGGTTGTTTTAAGTAATGTTATTAATGTTAATAAATGGAACAATAGAAGTAGCTAACGATAATGGTAAAGAAAAAGAGAGATCGCATATGTAAGTGCGCATGCGCACACGTGAAAACATATCATTACTTTACATAAGAATATGAAAGCAACACTTATTTACTGTTCATATATATATTATTTAATGTTTCTGAATTTGTTTTTATTGAATTAATAATACGTGGAATATTAGAGGAGACGAGACGGCTGCCGGCATTGTTTATGTTAAAGCTTACGAAATCAGTGACTGATTGGTTCTATATATAAAACTGAAGAAAATAAGACCCTGAGTTTAGCTGTAGTAAAATTAATGTAAAAAAATGAATATGGTTGCTTGAAGTACCTGTAATGTTATTTAATGTTAATAAATGGAACAATATAAGTAGCTAACCAGTAATGGTAAAAAAAAAGTGAGACTGCTCGTATGTAAGTGCGCACATGTGAAAATATATCGTCATTACTCTACATAAGAATATGAAAGCAACACTTATTTACTGCTCATATATATTGAAGGGTTAAATGTTGTACTCTGTATAGACAAGCAGAGAGAGAGAGAGCAGCCGAACTGCCGGATGTAAACAAACCTTAATTTCCCGCGGCTTTTTTTTTAAGGGGATTAGCCCACCCGGGAATAGGTCACTGACCCACATTAGGGCCTGAGGGGCAAAAATTTAATACTCCTGTAATAATAATAATAATTCAGATAAGTAAAAAAAAAATGCCTATCTACCTATTGGACAAACTAAAATCGTTCCGGACCACGGGAGTTTCCGGACCACAGAATGCCGGACTAGAGAGGTACAACCTGTATAAATGAATAATAATATGGTCGCACAAGAAGAGATGGGACGCCATTGTTTTTGTTTTTGTTTACAGCCAGGAGTCTGGGACAATAGTTCTACACGAGAAATTGAAGAAATTAAAACCCTGGTTGTAGCTGTAGTAAATTTAATGTAAAAAAATTAATACAGTATACTGTACTGTATATGTTTTAAGTATCGAAGTAGCTAACCACTAATGGCAAAGAAAAAAAAGAGATGGATGGGGAACGCCAATATATACATGCTCATTTAAGGATGCCGCATCATTTGTCTTAAGAATATGTACAAAAGATTCATTATTGTTTATTACTGAATATGTATTTGATTAAATTAATGTTTATATATGCGAAATGAAAAATGTAATTCATAAATAATACGTAGAATATTAAAACACACACAAGGAGACAAGACGGCATTGTTTTCGTGAGTGGCGATGGTTCTACATAAGAAACTGAAGAAAATAAGACCCTGGTTGTTGCTGTAGTGAACTTAATAAAAAAAAATTGAATACCTATATGTATGTTTTAAGTAATGCTATTTAATGTTAATAAATGGAACACTAGAAGTAGCTAACCACTAATGGTAAAGAAATAAGGTGAGACGATTGGGAACGCCAACGTATGAACAGTAAGTGCGTACATATGAAAACCTATATCGTCATTTCTCAACATATGAATATGAAAGCAACGCTTATTTACCGTTCTTATATATTTTTAATAATATTTACGAATGTAAAACTAAAATTCTATTCACCAATGGCGGTAAAGTCTAAAACATAAGGACAGCCAATGAATATTGTGCGAGTTTTTACTCAGATGACAAAGTCATCAAGTTCAACTCTGGCTGAAGCTGTAGCGCTCCATAAAGCTGTTGCTGAAACTGTTACTGAACCTGAAGTTGATTTTGAAGCAGCTTATGATGCTGAAGTTGATGGTTTAGGCTTTCGAATAATAAAGCTCTCGAAAGAACCTTGCACAGCTGCTTTCTTTTCTCATTATATATTTTTATGTAGAGGTCATTTGCATTTATTTAAATTTTAAGGCTTTGTTCTGTTAATGGATCTACTTCAGAAAATATGTTCATTGCTTGCTCCATATAATATACACAGACCTCTCACTTTTTTCATATCATTTTAACACATGTAGTTTCTCGAATAAGCTCAGACACTTTCTATTAGCTCTTGAAACAACACTACCATCACTTGCTTTCTTGCTCATGTTGAATAGGGATGCAAATATGCTGTAAGAAACCTGAAAAAGTTTTTCTCATGTTCCAGATGCGTGAAAACAAAAGGCCCCCCAAGGTCAAAGGGTTGTTTACCACAAATTAGCAAGGCAGCTTCTTTGCACAAGGCGCTCTTCGTTTTTTGTACAGTAATTTTTTTTTTTATAATGCATATCGGGATTTAGTTATTATTTATATGAAAATGAAATTTTATTTTATTTTTATTATATTTTGGTCGTAAATACGAGTGAAAACAGGATGTAAACTGAATTGGGTCCTAAATTATCTAGGGTTTCAAATACTAATGAAATAAGGATGTAAACTGAATTGGGTCCTAAATTATCTAGGGTTTCAAATACTAATGAAATAAGGATGTAAACTGAATCGGGTCCTAAATTATCTAGGGTTTCAAATACGAGAAGTTGTTGGATGAATCGTTTTTATCCGAGGCTTTACTGTATTAGTTAGGAAGGGTAGTGGAAATAGACATTTTCCATTTTAATTTTATTCAGCAAGGACTTGACATGAGGTCGCCTGTGTTCATCCTATTTCTAACTAGATACCTTGGGGGAAAATGGAGCTCACTATACACCCGCAAGACTAAAGAGAAAACGTTAGGTACACATTACCGATCCTTCAGTATCGACGGTCACTGGGCCACACACAGGAACCTCACACCCACACTTCCACAGCCAAAACTATCGTCTTTTCTTACACTGCCTATCCTGTCGAGGAGGCCTTTTCAATCTCCAATCAGAGTTGGTTTTTTCCAAGGGTCCTTATGACCCTGATTGGTTGGCACACTGTATGTTATTCTTTGAGGCTGTAACTATTTGTGTCCATCTGGTCTGACAAGTGCCATAAACATTGTAACGGTTGTTCACATGGGTGCATGGGTGCCTGCCTGTGTGTATGGGCTCCGGTCTGTGTGGGTGTTCCTGTTTATTGCAAGTTCTCTCTCGTGTGTTATTGGTTGTATTATGTTTGTATAGAGGTTAGATAGTGGAACTAATGTCAGTAGGGTCATTAAGATAAAGTTTACGTTTTGGCCAATCCGGATATGATACGTCAGTATTTGGCGGTAGAGAGGTGACGTCGGCAACCGGCTGGTACACTTTAGTCAGTCTCGGCACAGCTGTCTTAAGTTGAGTATACCCTGTCTCTGGTGATTTGGGAGTTGGCATTTGACTATTGAGATTTGTTATTGCTTGATATTGATTTTGTGTGTCATTATTCTGCCACTTCCAAACTTCTTATCTAATTATTATTATTTATTTTATTTTATTTTATGTACATATGTGGTGGTGGGAACAATTTAACAAATGTTCATATTTTTATTGACTTGTTAAAGTTTTGACCTGTGAACTTGACCTTTGTTGGGGAAACTTGGGACTAATAACATAATAAATACTAATATATTTAAAAGACTTAAGTAATTTGTGTTTATGTAACGATCTACCCAAGGGTCGTAACAACCTCTTGCTCTTGAAGACTTATACAGGATGGGGCCACACTGCTAAATACATCATTTATTGCCTTAAGGACAGTCAAGTGGAGTGTTTTAATGATTGGCTGGGCCACACTGCTAAATACATCATTTATTGCCTTAAGGACAGTCAAGTGGAGTGTTTTAATGATTGGCTGGGCCAGGACTGTGGAGTCGAAGACAAAACCTTCGACTCCGACTCCTCAAATTTTTATGCTTCCGACTCCGACTCCTTGGCCTATTTGTAACAACTATTTCTACCATCCTAATTGTAATTTGTATGTTGTAACCTGCATAGGTAAAAAGTAAAACACCGTGGCTATACTGCTACAGCTTTATTAATGATCTGGACGATATTTAAGAACTACAAAAAGATGATAGGCTTGACTTTCAAAGTTTCAATCAAAAGAAAAATAAATTTATTAAGAATTCAAGATATTAACTAGAAAACACCATTTACATGTATATCTAAAAGTTCGATCTCAGCATATGAATTTTGTTTAAGCTCATAATCTGATGTGGATCTAAATGATGATCCTACAATTCCTTTTAAAGTAAAGTTATATATTTATGTACATTAAAGAAATGAATACCTTATTAAGGAAAATGGATAAACCTTACATGATTAAGTTATTAAATTAAATTTGCCTTAATCTCACCAAAAACAGGTTGTAGCTAATTGTTTTGTAGCTGAGAGCCTCTGTGCAGTTTTCAACGAAACAAAATTTGATATAATTCAAAATTTCAAATGGTAAAGAAGAGACTATCGTCCAAAATTATAGTGCTATACTGTGCCTGCTACAATAAATTCATAATAATGCTTATAAAATGGAAATAAATTCTTTTAATAATTTAAGAAAATTAGTGGGATCAGTGGAATCACTGCAATGAATATGCCTGAGTTCATATATTTGTTCTTAGGAACAGAATAGCTTCAGTCGGAGTCGGAGTCTGGACAATTTTACCGACTCCGACTCCGACTCCACAAGCCGAAATTTCCTCCGACTCCTCGACTCCGACTCCGACTCCACAACCCTGGGCTGGGCCACACTGCTAAATACATCATTTATTGGCTTAAGGACAGTCAAGTGGAGTGTTTTAATGATTGGCTGGGCCACACTGCTAAATACATCATTTATTGGCTTAAGGACAGTCAAGTGGAGTGTTTTAATGATTGGCTGGGCCACACTGCTAAATACATCATTTATTGGCTTATGGACAGTCAAGTGGAGTGTTTTAATGATTGGCTGGCAATTCACCGGACCTAAACGCATCTGATAACTTATGGGTTACTATGAAACAAAGGTCGAGGCAGCCATTTGTGATAATATGGACAAATGTAGACCCCACTAGGCTTCAGAACCTCACTGGCTCAGTTCCTGCCCATTTGGAGGAGTGTCTGAAGACGAAAGGGAAGTCGGCAAAATATTAATGTGGGTCAATACACAATTTTTATTTTATTTTATTTTATTTTATTTATTTTATTTTTTATTTTTTTATTTTTTCCCAGCCAGGTCACAGCCACCTCACTGGCATGTATAGCTGGCTGAGAGGTCTGTGTGAATATTGTATCTCTATCTTCTTAAGTTGGTCGATATTATTGGAGTTATTTGTTGGATTATTTCACTAATATGTTTGACTTTCCTTCCCACAGATATGAACTGAAGAACAAAAGGCAATGGAAAGAGATGCAGTAGACTGTGAGAACACTATGTTGGGTGCAGGGGTAAACAACAGTGGACATAGACGAAGTATTACCAACTGAACCAAAGAATTACAAGTAGACAAGAAATTATTCTTCCTTGTGGAAATATGTTTTGAAATAATTCAAAACTTGTGTAAAGATTCACCCCCTCATAAGACTTTTGTCACATGTAGTAAAAGTTTACCAGCCATCACAAGTACAGTAGTATATCAGCCTGAGTATTATTGTTTACCAGCCATCACAAGTACAGTAGTACAGTATATCAGCCTGAGTACTATTGTTTACCAGCCATCACAAGTACAGTAGTATATCAGCCTGAGTACTATTGTTTACCAGCCATCACAAGTACAGTAGTATATCAGCCTGAGTATTATTGTTTACTGTACATCAGAGGAACTGTACATATAACAATAGTGTACAGTATATAGTTTTTGTACACTTCCCTGTTGAGTGTTTTTATAGTGTATGTTGTAAGTCATAAACAGTGTTTGTTAATGACAAGTATAGTTATATGTGTAACTCATTCTTTACACCATTTTTCACATTTAGTTCAAAGAGGTATAGAGGAACCTTGTTAATAATGGTGTAGTCACATCACAAACTGGATCTTCCATCACACTTACCTCCTCACTGTCCTCCCATCTCAGCATCATTACATCAGTGTCAGTAAATCACATTCACTAATTGATTTATGTTTCAGTTTTCATTGTCAAATATAATTAACAGTAACAAGACATTAATAGTTTTTGTAGGAGGAAACAGTTTGCCAGTTAAGTGTCACTAAAACCTTTGAACACAAAGTACACACAGTTTTATAATGGCAGGTCACTCAGAGGAACAGTCAGAGTCTCCCAGAGAATTGTCTGTAAAATCACATCAAGTAACACATGTGAAAGATCATACAAGAGAGAAGCCATTTGAATGTTCAGAATGTTCGAAAAGCTTTCCATATAAAAGTAAATTAAAAAAACACATGAGAATTCATACAGGAGAGAAACCTTATGAGTGTTCTGAGTGTTTGAAAAAATTTTCAGTAAATTCTTCTTTAGTCATACATATGAGAATTCATACCGGAGAGAAACCTTATCAGTGTTCTGAGTGTGTGAAAAAATTTTCAGAAAATTCTTCTTTAGTCACACATATGAGAATTCATACAGGAGAGAAACCTTATCAGTGTTCTGAGTGTATGAAAAAATTTTCAAAAAGTTCTTCTTTAGTCAAACACATGAGAATTCATAGAGGAGAGAAACCTTATCAGTGTTCTGAGTGTTTGAAAAATTTTTCAGAAAATTCTTCTTTAGTCATACATATGAGAATTCATACTGGAGAGAAACCTTATCAGTGTTCTGAGTGTCTGACAAATTTTTCATTAAAATCTTCTTTAGTCAGACATATGAGAATTCATACTGGAGAGAAACCTTATCAGTGTTCTGAGTGTCCG
Source organism: Homarus americanus (assembly GCF_018991925.1). Taxonomy (NCBI): domain Eukaryota; kingdom Metazoa; phylum Arthropoda; class Malacostraca; order Decapoda; family Nephropidae; genus Homarus; species Homarus americanus. The sequence continues at coordinate 33,724 of NW_024730521.1, forward strand.
ACAAATTTTTCATTAAAATCTAATTTAGCCAGACATATGAGAATTCATACAGGAGAGAAACCTTATCAGTGTTCTGAGTGTTTAAGACATTTTTCAGATAATTCCTCTTTCATAAAACATAAGAGAATTCATTCTGAAGAAAAACCATTTCAGTGTTCAGAATGTCATCAAGGCTTTTCTGAAAGTTATCTTCTAATAAGACACAAGGAAGTTCACTCAGAAAAACCTTTCCACTGTGTAAGATGCATGAAACACTTTAAAGAGAAAGAGAGTTTAATATTACATGTAGAGAGATGTTACCAGACTGACCAGGTGGTCAACTCTAATCACTATGAAGGTGAAAGTTGCCAGGATTTGCACCATGACTTGAGCTTGTCTAGCCAACCAACAGTGGAGATGTGTGTTTCTGAAGGAGTGAAAAAGGAAACTAATTATGATCCACTCTCGGTTATTTGTGAGACAGAAGCTTCACCAGGGCCTGAGATAATTGACCAATCTTCTTTAAAGATGGAGTGCCAGGAAGAACTAAATTTTGCTAAGGAAGAATTCTGAAACTTGTTGAAAACTGGGTCCCATAGGCATGACTGCCCATTATAATAGGCTGGCCAAAGAGAGTAAAGTCATCTAGGAAAAAAATTAAATTTTTGGGTAATAGCAGGAACCCACCTTAGATAAGTTGTATTGAGGATGCTAAACAAAATGTGGGTGGATGCAACACAGTTTTGGGTTTGTGGGTCAAATATGTCAAATTTTGAAAAATTCTGAGTTTTTTAAATTCAATGGTGGCTCTATGTAACTGTGTTTAAAGGCATACCATTAGCACATAAAGCATATTGTTGTAATTTTTTTGATAATAAATGAATGGAACTATGACTGGGTGTTTTTATTTCCATTAAAAATACATTTAGCATGCTGGGTGAGGTGCACATGGGTCTACTACTGCCATAGTACAAGTATTAGCATACTGTGTCATGTTGAATATTTTCAGGGCTCTGGCCGGCCAGACATTGGCTTGATATATGCAGTTAAAAGTGCAAACAGTGCCAGCTGGTAAAATAATAATAGTGAAGGATAGGTTATCAATGATGTTGCTAATATTGCCAAAGCAGCGCTGGTGACTTGCACACAGCATCAGCAGAAGGAAAAGCAAGAACTATGAGTGGGTGATGAGAAAAAGTACCTGGGAGATACTTACGCCCATATTATTAAACAACATCGCCCCTTGAAGAGGGTCGTTGTGTTTCAACCAGATTTTTAAACTAAATGAGCCCTGGGGGACACTGCAGTACAGTACTTACAGGGTGGTGTGGCGGTAAAATTAACTAATTCCAATATTATAAATGAATTTTATTGGAATTAGTTAATTTTACCGCCACACCGCCCCGTTAAGTACAGTACTGCGGTGTCCCTCTGCACTCCTATAGTTTAAAACTGGCTGAAACACGACAACCCCATTAAGGGGAGATGTTGTTTAATGATACAGGCGTTATTCTCTTGATGTTTTACAAAGACTGAACAGTCATTCTAGGGATGATTTCAGGGCATTGGAACTCAAGTAGCATAAGTCATGCTACTCTTTATTCACCTCTGAAGGCAAACTCAAAAGGATGCGAAGTCAGCAGCAGACCATGGGTGCATCGGCGATCACAGAATGTTGACAGCCTGCCTTTTTGCACTATGTGTGACGATCATGATGTCATGAAGCTTGTTCAGCAGTAGAAGCAGTTTGACTTCTTCAGAGTACTCGTGGGTGAAGCAGAAGATTCTGATGCCACCACTAAAATCCCACTTGTTTCACTGACAACCAAAGACACTGCACCCAGAGATGTTGTGGAGAAACTACTGACAGCTCATATAATCTGCTACATGAAGGAGAGTGATCATTTTCATGAAACAATAATGAAACATTGGTCAATAACCTTAGCTGATGTGTTTAAAGCTACAGTTTTTACCAAGCAGAACATGCAGAAGACCATCAAAGCTGACAGAAAGCTACTACAGCAGCTCCTGAATGATGTGACCGCAGGTTGCATGGTGGAGATGGTCAACATCTTGAAGCATGAACTGTTTTATTTAGTCTGGTGAAGGCAGGAGGAGAGATGAATTTGACATCAAAGTCTGAGTTAATGAACTTCCTGATGGCACAGCAGACCACAAGCTCAGAGGTTTCAACCTTTGATCTGAAGACCTGTGTGACGATGGAAGGCCATGCACTCATCCAAGCTCTTGGCAAGCTTGCCAGCTGTTGGACATTCGGCTACTGCTGAAGTGTTCGTCAAGGCTGTGGCCAGTTTGTTCAATGAACTCACAACAAGAGTTGATGTTATCTTTGATCGGTATGCAAGGGAAGGATTGATTAAAGCAGTTACCAGGACAAAGCGTGTAAGCAAGAATTTACCGACTGGGAAGTCACTAATGACCCACAAGTTCCACTGCCTGAAGTGTGGAAAAACATCATGGCCCTGCATACAAACAAGACTGACTTAGCCTTGCTTCTGTCTAATGTTATCACTGAGAAAGGCAGAGATTTTCTAGAAAGATGTGAGTTGGTGACAGGGGATGGCTTCTCTGAAGCCACTGAAGTACGGTCACCCAGGCAACATGATGTTCTACTGCATAGCAACTATGAAGAGGCAGACACCAGGCTCATCCTTCACTCATGTGATGTGACATCCCAGGGCTATGAACAAATACCGGTAGTGGTCAGAGACACTGGTGTAATAATGCTGTAGAATCACTTCATTTGTACCAACATCACTGAAGTATGGATGCTTTGTTGAACGGCCAAGAGCCGAAAATGCTACCTGGTGCACGGTGTATTCAAGAGTTTGTTGCCCCCCAGTCACGGACAACTTGGTCAGCTTCCACGCTTTGACCGGGAGTGACACAGTCACGTCCTTTAGTGGTCATGGTTAAAATAAGTGTTGCAAGGTGTTCAGTGACCACCCACTCCTGCTGAACACCATTGGTCGAGATGGGGGTATTGCAGATGTTGAGAAGTTTGTGTGTCATTTGTATGGCACCCTGGAACAACACACAGTTGGTGACACCAGAGCTCACCTTTCTGGGAAGACCAAAAAGTCTCCGGAAATGCTCCCACTGACAAAGGATGCCCTGGAGCTCCATGCCAAGCGGGCAAACTATCAGGCCAAAATATGGCTCCAAGTTGACAAGACAACGTAGATGTTGGTGATCCAGTGGACACTTCAGCCTCCTACCAGTGTGGACAAGACTACTTCCAATCCCTGAAGCCTTCCTGGAGCTTGTTGCTTGTGGTTGTAAGAAGTGCAAGACAGCTAGGTGCAACTGCCTCAGAAAAAGGATAAAGTGTACAACAGCTTGTGGTTGTGACAACAGCGGTTGCTGTAACCCAACTAGACAGTAGGTCTGTGTCTCTCTTCCGGGCTGAAATAGAGAGAAGCTGGAATGTGCTGTAAGGAACTGCAGTACTACTTCTGTTCTTAAGTGATTGTAATCCACACAATTGTGACTGTCAGTGCAGCATTTCGGTGCTGTTCATCAAGAAATGTGAACTTGTAGATGTTACTAGTGTTATATATGTGTATGTTTATATGCTGCCTTTATTGATTATATGTACATTATATATTATGTTACTTCTTACCAAAGTCAGAAAGTGTTTAGGCTTGTGTAATCATGAAATGTGTTAGGCAAGTTGTACAGAACAACAGAGAATAAATGCTCTAGGTAAACCAAGCATGTGGCTTCTCATTCTCCCATTAAATAATGTAAAATACTACAACTCGGTTAACGAGCACCTCGATTAACGAGATTTCGGTTAACGTATTACCTTCCATAAGATTCTTAAGTTCGGTTAACGAGCAATCCCTCGATTAACGAATTCCTTACGAGCGCCCCTCAACATGTTTTCGCTTGCTGTCGTATTAGTCTGTAGTGGACCTCTTCCCTACAACTGTGTATCTGCATTCCAATGCGACCGTATCCTAGCAACCCGCGAGCTGTTCAGGGGGGGGGGGTCGCCAAGTGCTGCGTCTGCCCTATCAACGGAGCCCATCAACCGGCGAGTTCCCATGGATTTAATTCCGGCTGCTGTGTATATAAGCACTCGGTTTCTCCATTGAGATTCATTCTGCCCTACGTTCCTGAACATGCAACACCTCCTCCAAGCAAGCTCCTTGCTGTCCAGCTCTCATTCAACCTGAAGGACAGCAACACGCAATATCTCCTCTAACGAAGCTCCTACACAGATACCTCCTCAAGCACGCTACTCACTGAATGTGTCTCGTGAGCAAGCTCCTCACCACAATGCATCTCCAGCACCAGACTGTCTTGTATATAATATATTTTTTTTAAGAAAACCACCACCTAGAGTTTCCATCCATCCCATCCTGAGTGCTAGACAACATAATATCACGAAACCCTACAAATGGTGACCCCGGAAAAATGTACTCACACAGGATGGAGGAGGAACAGATCTCTCTACCGACTTTCAACCACAACGTCAAGGACTGGTTAGATCATGTGGAAGCAATCCTCATCGGCTCACAAGCTACTGACGAGTAAAAGTATGGTGCCCTGCTCTCCTCCTTGCCCACGGAAGTCGCCACGCATGTATCACGGACTACTTCCAACCCTCCAGAGAACAACGAATTCGCCACCCTGCAGGACGCCTTAAAAACACATTACCGACGGACCCACCCCAGCCTCCAGCAGAACCTATCTTCAATCTCCCTTGGAAACTCAACTCCGGGACTTCTCTGGGAGGAGATATGTAGGCTGAACTCCCGGCACGCAGACAGACTTCCTGAACCTATCCTGCGCCAGCTTCACGCACAAAAGCTCCCCACACTAATACGTATCACCCTGTCCGCAGTAGATTACTCGACGACACCTGAACTTTACGCAACCGCGGCAGATAGAATATTCAACGAATGCTCGGCTGCGTGCCTGGCTGCTGCGGACAACCCAACGACCACACCAGTATTTACCTCTGAACTTGTAAGCCGGGTCAACACCCCTCAGCCGAGCAATACCTAACAAGACACCAGGGTCCTGTTGCAAACTTTGAACCGCAGGATGGACACCATTGAACAGCTCTGCTCCTCCATGCCTGCTTCTTCTCTTGTTCCTGCCCCACGCACTGTGTCCTACTGACCCCAACACCCCCGTCCTGCCCCAGACCCCGCTGCCAGTCCCCAGCACAATGTACCTACCTTCTGTTGGTACTATCAACGTTTTGGCGCTAAAGGTAGACGCTGTGAGGCTCCCTGCAACTACACAGCGAAGCAACATCGACGGAGACTGGTAGGCGCTATAACCTCCGCCACTATCAAGCAGCACATCACACGCCTTACTTCTGACCTTGACCACTTCACTCCTGCTGCCCGTCACGACCTACTACAAACACTACGTCAGGCGGTTTCTGCATTCAAGGCTACTGCCCCACGCCAGCCTCCCCACCGCCCTGAACACATTCATCCAGCACCTCCTCCGCCAGTCTATCCACCATTGCCACTTAGAGCACCACCTCACCCACAACATTTCTGCATACCCTCTTTTCATCCTCAGGTACCTACTTTTCCTGACGATCTCGCAGCCAGCCCTAATGACCCAGATACCCCTACCGGCCCCCCTCCACCTGCGACGATAGAAGCACCACATTCCTCGCCAGTACAACCTTCTCCTATCCACAACCCTCCTTCTCCCTCTGCTTCTCCCACAGGTCTCGTGCCTCCAGACAGAGTCGTCTCCCACAGCGGCCGACTGATCCACACTCCTGCCCGTTATGTCGCACATGTGAGATACAACCCTGCCGACAACAAGTCTCCTGCAGCGCCCGGAGGAAGGTGGAGTATTGTAGTGGACCTCTTCCCTACAACTGCGTATCCGCATTCCAATGCGACAGTATCCTAGCAACCCTTGAACTGTTCAGGGGGGGGGGTCACCACCTGCTGTGTCTACCCTAGCAACGGAGCCCATCAACCGGCGAGTTCCCACGGGTTTACTTCCGGCTGCTGTGTATATAAGCTCTCAGTCTCTCCATTGAGATTCATTCTGCCCTACGTTCCTGAACACGCAACACCTCCTCCAAGCAAGCTCCTCGCTGTCCAGCTCTCATTCAACCTGGAGGACAGCAACACCCAACATCTCTAACGAAGCTCCTGCACAGATACCGCCTCAAGCACGCTACTTACTGAACGTGTCTCGTGAGCAAGCTCCTCACCACACGGCATCTCCAGCACTAGACTGTCTTGTATATAATATATTTTATATAAGAAAACCACCACCTAGAGTTTCCATTCATCCCATCCTGATTGCTAGACAACATAACATCACGAAAAGTCCGCCAAAGTCCGCCAATACAGTAATCGGTTCTAGGGCATAAATTCCTTACTATTTTACTAAATATCAAGAAGTTTGTACCATTCGATAATTTTAAAAGTCTTATTTTAAATTTTTTAGTCATTTTAACAATTATAATTGTTAAAATGACTAAAAAATTTAAATATTTATTTAACATAATTGAATACGGGGAAACTAGTTTTTAGTGCGCCAAACATCCTGTCAACACACGAAGCAGGCGTCAGTCTCTGTATCTTTTCAGTGGAGTTAACATCTTGCTTCAGACTCTCTTCAACATAATTTTTTTTCCGTTTTTACAGTGAAATTATTGGTTATTTTGAAATTTATTTTACATATTGATCATATATAGTGCAGTGCAGTGTTGATTTAAAGAAAATATTCTTTATTTACAGCAATTAAACTTAATATATCAAGTGTTGAAATTGTTTTTGAATCCAGCATGGGTCCCAAGAAATCAAGAAAAGCGATTTCAATCCAGGTGAAAAGGAAATTATTAAGAAACATGAAGAAGGCATTAGAACAAATGTGCTTAGCAAAGAATATGGCATGTCGACATCAACTGTGTCGACAATTCTTGCACAGAAAGACAAATTCAAGGAAGTGAAAGTGAGAGACAAATCTACCAGTGTTTAAAGGTAGATCCCTAATAGCAGAAACAGAGAGGTTACTTTTCATTTGGATTAGGGAAAAACAGATGAAAGGTGATTCAGTTTCTACTGAATTTATTTGTGAAAGAGCCAGGGAGATCAACGAACATTTAAAGACAGATCAACCTGGTTCTTCGTGCACAGAATTTGAAGAGTTTACTGCCAGCAAGGGCTGGTTCGAAAAATTTAAGAAAAGAAGTGACATTTTTAGTGTTGTTAGGCACGGTGAAGCTGCCAGTGCTGATAAGGAAGGGGCAGCAAAATTTTTAGTGGAGTTTCAAGAACTGATGGATATAGAAAATTATCTTCCACAGCAAGTGTTCAATGTGGACGAAACTGGGCTGTTCTGGAAAAAGATGCCCAAAAGGACATTCATCACCAGAGACGAAGCCTCTTTACCTGGGCATAAACCCATGTGTCATGGGTTGCACTGGGCCTCCCGCACAACCCATCCCAAATGTTTGTTTAGGTAGATATAAGGTACCCGGCCAGCCAATAGGGGTCATTTCACGCCTCAAAACCACATTTTAGCCAGTGGGCTTTAGACCTTGGGTTAGAGAAGACCTCCTGCTCCGCAGATTTAGAACAGGGGCCATACAGTCCTACCAGTGCTACTGTACTGCGCACATCATTGTCATTCCTAAAAACCCCATTTAATTCATATTACGCTATATAACATTCAATCCACTGCTCTTGTAGAATCTCAGAAAACGGAAAACACTGTTAAAGGATAACTCGCCTACTCAATGCTACTCGACCATGTGTTGTATTGTACCCAGGTACAGTTATATCATATTAATTGTATGTGTTCATAGCATTAAGGAGAACTCAGGGTATCCATAAGATGAATGTTAAAGTCCAGCTGAGCCGGACTAGTGTACTGTAGGACTAAGTGTGGATCAGGGTTTGAAGGTCATACTATAATAATAATAATAATAATAATTAACGGTTTATTGAAAGAGCTTGGCAGCCGGAAGGCTGAAAATATACAGTTACATATTTGGGGAATGGGTTACGAATTACAAATAATATACAAGTAACATAAGTGACACAAATAAGACATATAGTAACTTAGATGGGGATCAGCTCAAACTACAGTTCATTTCAACATAGTGACAGTGTAGGGAGCAGTGTTTACTGGGAGTGAATACACTGATTTATTACATGTTATTGATAATTTTTACAATGGTTGGGACTGGGCTGTTCTTATAGCGATCAGTTCGTGCACGTATGGGCTGGATGCGGTTGTGGTGTCGAACAGCAATTCTCGGACAGGGGATCTCAGGTGGTAGTAGGGGCCGGTGTCGGGGATGGTGTAGAAGCTTCTTACCAAATTTGCAGATGAGGCCGTGGTGATGGTCAGTGAGAGTCGAAAGGGTCAGTGTGTTGAGCGCTTCTTGATATGTGGAGTAGGAAGGGGAGAGAATAATCTTGCATGCCCTCTTTTGCACTTTTTCTAGGTGTTTACGTTGTGTGGCATTTAGGGAGGAAGACCAGGTGGGGGAGGCATAGGTGAGCTTGGGAAGTATGAATGTTGTGTATACACTGAGGAGCTCGTGTGCAGGAACTCCGAGGGACTTGAGTCGGCGGAGGAGGTGGAGACGGAAACTGGAGGATTTGACAACTTCACTGACGTGTGGTTTCCAATTTAGTTTGTTGTCTATGGTGACGCCGAGGAGCTTCGTGGAATCTACAACCTGGAGTGTGTTCGGACCTAGGGTAATGGAAGGAGGTGGGACAATGTCGGAGGAGAGGTTGATGTGCATAACCATGGTCTTGGTATGGTTGATGGTGACATGGTTGTTGGTGGCCCAGTTTTGGAGACTGTTCAATAAATCCTGAAGGGCGGTATAGTTGGGAGCAGAATTGTTGACGCTGATCCCAATGGTGGAGTCGTCGACATATTTCCAGCGAGCAGGGGTTTCTCTTAGGGCATCATTGATGAGCATAAGGAAGCAGAGTGGTCCCATCTTGGTGCCTTGGGGGACGCCACAGGTGAGTGACTGAAAGGTGGAGACAGCCCCTCGGAAGCGTACAGCTTGGCGTCGGTCACTGAGGAAGTCTGTAAGCCATGATATGAGACTTCTCCGAAGCCCGAGGTCAATAGCTTTGTTTATGATTATATTGTGGTCGACTAGGTCGAACGCTTTAGTGAAATCAATGAAGGCGACAGCTACAGACGTTTTTCGTTTCTCGAGATGGCGGTATATGTAATCGAGAAAGCTGACAAGACAGTGAGTGGTGGAGGAAGTTTTCATGTTGCCAAATTGCTGAGGGTCTACGACTCCTGCAATATCAGCATAAGCCCAGTCAAACACAAAACTTTCACAGATTAGGCTGGGTATTGGGGTGATTGCAATAGGTCGTAGCTGATTTAAGGATTGTGGGCTGGTTGACTTGGGCACTGGTGATACATAAGAGGTCTTCCAGTCAGCTGGGCATCTGGCTTGACTGAGAGAAGCATTGATGATGGAGCAGAGGGGTTTAGCAAGCTCCGGGGAGAACTCCTTGAATAGTTTCATTGGTAAGTCAATGGGGGTGGTAGAGCGTTTTAATTTTAGTTTGTCCAGGCGTTTTGCTACGTCAAATTCTTCTACTAAGTCAGTGGGAAGGGGGGCTGGTAGGTAAGCAGGGAGAGTGGTTGTGTCAAGCCGTGGGAGCGTCTGGCATATAGTAGCGAAATGGTTATTTGTTTGCTCAGCTGCGTCAACATTAGTGAGATGGCTAAGGAAGGGGAGGGGGTGTGTCTTATTGTTTAGTCCACAGAGTTCTTTAAGCTTACCATACCATTGACTGATGTTGGTCTGCTTCAGGTGTTGTAATTTGGTTGGGTAGTGGGACTTCTTTGCAGTGCGTATTTCGCGGATGACTCTGTTGCGAAGTGACCTGTAGCGGATGTGGTCATTGAGATGAAAGGCTCTGTCTCTCTGTTGCATTAGTCTTTTGATCCGAGGTGTGATCCAGGGCAAGTCAGCTGGGTGAGATCTGACGGACTTCTCGGGGAAGAAGTGGTGGTGAGCTGCGGTGGTGGTGTTGGTATAATTTATCCATTTGGTTTCCACGTCATCCACGCTGAGTACTTCAGTCCAGGGATAGTGAACTATCCACTGCCCAAAGAGGCGTACTGCAGAGTCAGTAATCGGCCTGTAGGTCTTGATGTAGGGTCTCTGTACTTGAGTGGGAGTGGCAGCAGGGGACCAGAGCACTGATAAGTGTGTGCTACACCCGATAGGAGGCAGTGGTTGAGGGGGTTGGTACTGGTCCACTAAGTCAGTTAAGATAAGGTCAAGGGTGTTTTGACCGTGTGTGGGGAAGGTCACAACTTGTGATAGTGATAGCTGGTCCTGGATATCAGTGGTGTCAATTTCATTTAAATCCCCACATAATACTAACTTGGCACATGGGTACCTAACTCTGAGATGGTCTGAGGTGGTGATGAGATGATTGATAAGAGTGTCTCTGGTGGGTGATCGAGGCGGATGGTATGCCACACAGATTATAATGGAGGCGGTGTTGCGTGGGTGTGCCCGCAGCACGACACGTACCCATAATGCTTCCACATCTGCTGGGACTTGAACATCCAGGCGTGACGGGCGTAGGTCATCTTGACAGAAGAGGGCAACGCCCCCTCCGCGTCTTTGTGGACGAAGGTGATGAAAGAGTTGATATCCCTCAATGTGACACGTTTCAGGTACAATTTGCCAAGTCTCACATATGGCAACCACGCGCGCGGCGGTTGACCTGACTGTAGTTGCCAGCTCGTCGAACTTGTTAGCTAGGGAAGTGACGTTGGATAGCAGTAAAGACGGGAGATCATACCATATCCGTGGAACTTCAGTGTGGTGGTATGGTCTGTCAGGGGTGGGTTTCTCCGGTTTCCTAGTGGAGGTTACGGTTCTAATGGGCTTATGTGCATGACGGCCTTGTCTACGGCTCCGCGCGTGGAATATTTTCAGTGACTTGAGTAGCGCGATAACACTTCCATCAGGATAACCGTTCCCACGCTTTAGATGATACAGAGTGCGTCGGGAGTAAGTGATTGGTGGCCATCGGTTGAAATCTGTTGTGGGCGGACGGAAGTGTTTGTCACTGGCGGCACTTTGAGGGACACTGACACTGGTAGACATCTGTTAATGTTTGTCAGTTGTAAAGACCGTGGACTTTGTCCTCGGTGCTTGGGGTCGCCGACACAGTTTTCACGATATATGTAAACACCGCGGTGGTCCTTGTCACTGGCACTTTAAAGTTGACCGATAAAGTGCCCACTGTCTGACTTTTCCTTGGGGTGCACTATCGAGCACTGTATGGTAATCACTTATTGCACTGATGGCTAGAATGTTTTGCCGAGAAAGTTCCTTAAGTGCACTATAGGAACACTGCTCCGTAATCATTCGTTCACTAATCACTAGAATGTTTTGCTGAATCGATCCTGGTGTAGTAAGGCTGGTAGGGCGTTGGGGTATAGAAGGGGGAGTGGGCAGGGCCAAACAGATTCGGCCTGGCTGCTAAAACCGAGAGCGCCTTCAGGCACGTCTTATCTCACCGAACGTGTAGCGAACATAATTTCCACAGATATTATATGAAAATACATGAGAACAATGATCTGGAAAAAGGATATATGTATCAGAACTATGTGAGGTGTTGGAAGTGACCCAGAAACTATACTTGAAAGGAAATAATCTTGTATGCGTCAGTATGAACTTAATACACCTCGTATTCTCACATGACATATACCCACGACAGGTACAGTGATCAGAGAATCTTATGTCTGTGTTCAAATAGTGTAATGTGTGAGAGGAGGATCCCTCATCACAATTTTAAGTGAAGTTGATACACCCCCGCCATGAACATTCAGCCTTTGTTTTAAGGCGCGTCATGTACCCGCCTCGGGTGTGCCGCGTTGATATTATAACCCAATGAATTTACCCACGAACTAGCAAACCAAGACCTTACCTTAGTGTGTAATTTAGGATTAAAATATGTGTTTATACGGCATGAGTGACAATATACCGAAAAGTGTTCAGGTGAGAACCGTAAGAAATAAAAGTAAAAATTAAAGGTTGGAAACTGTAGGCCTACGCGGTGATGAGCGGCAGGGCACGGCCCTCAGTACCCTCCGTTCTACCGTCACCTCAGGTCAGTGTCCTATCGGGCTACATCCCGCCCTATAATTAAGGTTTATATAGAAGTTATTACAGTTTAAAGCTTTGCCTGATATATAAGTGTAATAGTAATGTGTTAGGGGGTGTGATAACCGCCTGTCAGGCATTATTTCTCAGTACCCTCCGTTCTACCGTCACCTCAGGTTCCATGCTGTCGGAGTGCCTTGCTGCCCGGCAGCCATTATCCCAGCTATGCCAATCCACTGTGAACCTGTGGATTTCCAGCACACCACTCCAAATGAGTAGTCACAAATAAGGAGACCGTGAGAAACTTTGCGGTCGTCACTTGGAGCGACCTATAATACCAGGCGTAGAAATAGTACTGGTATGTCTCTGGATGAAGCCCTCGTCTTTACCCACCGAGGGCGGTGTGCGAACGAGGTGCCTGTTGCGTATACCTAAAAGTCACAAGGAGTCCCATACCTGCAGGTATGGAGTGTAACATATATGTTGAGATGGTGCTACTATGTATGATAACCGACGGTGCTATATTCCATACAGGTGGAGCAGTCTGATGTGTTAAGGGATAGTGTAAGAAGGAATGACCGAGGTAAGGAGGTCACAGATTGTTATGCAATAAGTATGTGGATGACACGCCATTAATGTAAGACGTCTGGTGCCCATCTGGGTAACCAACATTTTCGTTGTTCTTCTGAGGAAGACCCATTCAATTGTATGTTTTTTACCAGTATGCTTTATAGGGAATAAATTAATTAAGACATGTTATGGTTTCACCCTTCTTTCCCCTTATCGATCTGGTCAATGGAAAACCTAACCCAATGCCTAGTCCACTCTGCACGCTACCTAACGAGCTACATACTGTCCAGAGGGGATCTGGTGGCAGCGACCCTTAGAAATTAAGATTAGAGTTAAGTATTTACCCTTAGTATTAGTGACCCCCAGTCTGGCAGTATACCACGAGTCTGTGTGTGTAAATCCCCGAGATTGTTGTTAAGTCCAGCGACAAGCTAACATATCCTGTAAAGGAACTGATCAATGGTGAGGGCCTGTTTGCTACAAGAGCACTCCAGGCCGGCCTAATAGATCTAAACGATTGATTCTCCAGGTTGACAAACTCTCCCTTATAACTTACGGTACTGTGGCGTGAATGTGAGCGACTGATCTATCAATGCAAATTATAAGTCCAGTGTATGGAATTGTGCCAAATAAACGTAAGTGCATGATCTGCCTGTATCTGTGATCCCTCTATTATTATTATTGCCAAAGGTAATGACTATTTGGTTATGACAATGTATAACCAATAACTTAGATGGATGTTGGAAAATAATGGAATTCATTAAATCATCATTTATCAAGTACACAACGCATTGAATGCCGGAAGCAGAGTGAAATTCTACGTAGTGATACACCATAATCTCCTGAGTGAGTAACCAGTGTGAAGGTATCTGAGTTCTACAGTAAGAAAACCACTTTCCTGCATTTAAAAGTAACACCATGAAAGACTGTCTCACTCTATTGCTTGGTGCCAATGCTTCAGGGGATTTCCGACTGAAGCCTATGCGTGTCTACCACTCTGAAAACCCCAGGGTGTTCAAGCAACAAAAAGTGGTAAGAGGATGTCTTGGAGTTTATTGGAAGTCCAACCGTAAGGCATGGGTAACACGACAGCTCTTTAATGAATGGGCTGTTGAGGTGTTTTGCCCTTCTGTCAAGAGCTACCTAACCACCAATAAACTCCCTTTAAAGACTCTTCTCCTTATGGATAATGCCCCTGGTCATGACCCTCAACTTGCCAGCACTTTGGAGTATCAATTTGACTTTGTCAAAGTGTTGTTTTTGCCTCCCAACACTACATCAATCATACAGCCAATGGACCAGAATGTGATCAGCAACTTGAAGAAGCTGCACATGAAGAAAATGTTCAGGAGGTGTCATCAGGCAACTACCACTGATCCTGATCTATCACTGTCACAGTTCTGGAAGACACAATTCAACATCCTGGAGGCTGTAAAATTGATTGTGTCCTCATGACAAGAAGTCTCCACTAGATCCCTGAATTCTTCATGGAAAGCACTGTGGCCATCAGTAGTCCATGATTTTGAGGGATTTCAGGAAGAAGCAGAGTTGGACCAGGAGATTGTGTCCATTGGTCAGTCATTGGGCCTTGAAGTGGAGGAGGATGATGTAGAAGAGCTTGTGATGTCTCGTGAACAGGAACTTACTCTTGATGACTTGCAGCAACTGGATGAGATGTTAGAGGCTGACAGTGGTGAGGAGGAAAAGGAAAGTGATGACCATATGTCAACTTCAGAGTTGAAAGATGTTGACCACTGGGAAAAGTTCAGGAAACTGGCTTCAAGGCACCCAGATGTGGAAAAATCAGAACTAGCTTTGTGTCATATTGAGGACACAGTGGTCTCCTTCAAACATCAGATAATGATGAGGAGGAGAGATGCCCCACAGACAAAAATTGACAGTTTCTTCACTAAAAGGCAGCTGGAACAAGATGCTAGCCCTCAGCCTTCCACTTCAAGAAGGAGAGAGGATGTTCCTGCTGGAGAATCTGTCAGTCCAGAGGTTCCTGACATTTTCATGGAAGGTGACTCACCTTCCAAGAAGCAGTAAAATGCTTCTGCTCCTCCACTTCATTCTCTTCTCCCTTCTCCTCATCCACCTCCCACTTCAAATTCATATCATCATCATCATCCAGGAGCCTTCTACATACACACCTCAAAGTAAGTGTACTTTACTACCTTTTTTGTTGACTTTAGTCAATTTTCGGTGAGTTGGAACCAATTACCCAAAAACCCATTGAAACAATGGTTTTGGTTAATGAATTTTTCGGTTAACGAGCAACCTTCTGAAATGAATTGTGCTCGTTAACCGAGGGACCACTGTATTTGTATTTAGTGCTTTGTGATTTAGTTGTGATAATCCTGTTACTGTGAGTACTTTATTCATGCCATCAAACTTATATATTAGGCACTAATCTTGTTAAATGAAATTGTTTTGACAAACAGACTTGCTTAATGTTTGTTTTTTTCCCAATTAAAATAAAAAAAGGAAATTTTTTTTACCTTGAATTTTACCTGAATTGAATTGAATCGAAACAGTTTATTTAGCCAGAAGAACACCTATACAGAGTGGATAATAATAACAATATTAACATGGCGGAGCCAGTTGAGAACCTGAGCTCTCTTTTAGGCACCTGATATATACTATACATTTCTCTCAAGGAAGTATTATGTAACATTTAGTATCATCTGGAATAGTACAATAGTATGGTGGTAATAAGTACATCTCATAATGTTACCATGGTTATCACTTCAATATTTATTAATTTCATTTATTTATTATTATTTTTATTTATTTATTTATATACAGTATACAAAAATTACAGTGGAATTGAAAAACATAAGTATAATGGGGGAGCAGTACAACATGGGTTGTACAGTAATAAGGTTGAACAAGAGGACAGAGCTGTCAGGAGTATGCCTAGTTGGCAATTATGTTTATTGCAATGGTAATTACTTATCTATTTACATGATAATTTCCGATAAAACGGTTTTGATGGTACAATAAAAGCAGGTACTGTAAATATAGGTGGGGGTAAGTTGTTCCACACCTTCACACCGTGATATTTTATGGAGGTCTGGAACTGAGAGCAGCTCATGGGGGGTGGTCTTAGTAGCTCTGGGTGCCTTAAGTTGTATCTCTGATTATTCCAGAACTGGAAATAATTATTGTCAGCAAGTGATTCATAGATTTGTAAACAAAGATGGCACAGCAGTAGGTGTTAATATCTTCGAATTTTAACATTTACAATACAGTATAGCAAATTTTTCGTTTGTGTGATCTATTTTTTTCAAGTAGGTCATTGTCCGTACAACTCTCTTTTGTGCAGTAACCAGAGATTGTGTTTTTAAAGAGCCAGAGGCCCCCCTCCATAGTGTGTGACAGTGTATCAGGTGTAGGTAAATCAAGATCATGATAGATTTCTTTCATTGCTGTTAGAGTGAGTGACTGCCGAGTGTGATACATGATACCGCACTGTTTATTGACTTTACTGTGAATGGCTTGTATGTGGTTTCTCCAGTTAAGTTTCTCATCAACAATAACTCCGAGGAATTTAGTATTTTGTTTACGTTTGAGGACTGAATTACCAAGGTACAGGGGCTCCAAGTCTGGGGGAAAGTTTTTCCAAATGTGAAAGATCGTGTAGTGGGTTTTCTCAAGGTTTAAGGTCAGTTTATTACGTATTACCCAGGTCCTGACTTTATTCAATTCAGTGTTCATAGTTCTCATCAAGGAATGGAGGTCTGAGTTGCTGGCATAGAGATTATCATCTGCAAATAAGTTGTATTTTATGAGTGTGCTGGCGTGGACTATGTCGTTTATGTACAATAAAAACAGTACTGGACTGAGAATGGAACCTTGGGGGACACCATACAAGATTGGCGAGGAGTCAGATTGGTGATTATTATAGGAGACATACTGCATCCTGTTGGACAGATATGAGGTAAACCAATTGTGGGACAGGCCCCTAATGCCGTAATGTTCAAGCTTTGAAGTGGTATGGTCGACAGTATCGAAGGCTTTAGAGAGGTCCAAGAATATACCGACTGTGAACTGACTGTCATCAAAGGAATTTAAGATGTCATTAGTAAAGGATAGCAGAGCACTCTCAGTCGACCTTCTAGCTCTAAATCCAAACTGGGAGTCTGTAAAGATGTTATTGGCATTGCAGAAGGAATTTAGTCTATTACATGTTAGCTTTTCCAGTATCTTACTCAAGGCTGGGAGGACTGATATGAGGGCGGTAATTCTTGAAGAGAACTTTGTCCCCAGATTTTTTATATGTTGGGTGAACTTTAACAATTTTCAGTTTATCCGGAAAGACACCACTTGTGAAGGGGGAGTTAAAATGTGTAGAAGAACAGGTAGTAATAAGTGGGCTACTTTCTTGATGATGCTCATTGTTATACAGTATTGTCTTCGCCTGATGCTGCATCTTTAGACATTTTCATGATGGCCAATAATTCATCTGCTGTGACAGGGGATAAGAACAGCTCATTTTGCTGTCTGTTTTGCAGGTAGGCTCTAAATTTCTCATGGTGATCAGGGATGCTTTCTGCAAGATTTTTACCAACTTTAATAAAATATTCATTGAAGTGGTTGGCAATGGGGGAGGGTTCCGTTACAACTGAATCATTTATCATAAAAGCTGAGTGGGGGGCCGAAGGCTGAACGTTCCTGTTTTGAATAGAATTTATGACATTCCAGGTTTTCTTACTGTTGCCTGATGCTGACTGTCGCTTATTTGTATAATAGCTACGTCTGGCATTTCAACTGCTTTAGTTACTCTATTTCTGATGCTTCGGTAAGCATCACCGAAAGTTATGGGTCTTTTTTGCAAATTTCCTTTGGAGTTTGTGTTTTTCTTTAATCATTATCTTAATTTCGCTTGTGATATAGGGTTTGGAAATGGATACAGTTTTCACTGACTTAGTCTTGAGCGGGAAGTATTATAATGGCCATGGTGCCACCATTTTATAAGGGCCTGTGTGTCAGTAACACTTCCTTTTACTCTCATACTTATTACCATTGGTAGCGTGACGAGAGGAGGCTCGTGGGTAGATGTAATGATAGTATCAAGTAATAGGGAAGAAATAACGGTAAATACTGTAGGTAAATAATAGACACAATATACAAATACAAAATTTATTTAAACATTAATATGGAGGTAGGAGAAAGAATATATATGTACCAACAGACGAAATCTGGTACTATGCCCTCAGGCTCAACATACTCACACAACTACTGGGTGGACATACTCAATAACACTTCCACCACTACTGGGTGGACATACTCAATAACACTCCCACCACTACTGGGTGGACATACTCAATAACACATAACTCTTATAGTCACTTAGCACCATAAAGACCAGGGGCAACTGCCACTACAACACTCAGTCGTCAGGAGTGATACTCAAGCAACCGCCATGGGGTCCTGCCACCATGGTGTACTTTCCGACGAACTCTGAAGATCCCAGTGGATTAACCTCACCACACAAATATCCCTACTGAGTTAGACACTCATCCACCAATGATGGGGGCTGGTAGTGGTGTGTGGCTTGGTGATCCGGGGTCACCTCGCAGGCCGAGCGTTGGGGCCAGACGAGCCAGCTATGGGGGCCATAGGTAGTGTGAAGTGTCTGACGGTCGGGTCTCACGAAGGTAACTGATCCTACTGGACCTCGGACATCTCCCCAGCCATAGTGGATACAACATCCACCCTACAGACACGGCCTAGGCTGCGTTAGGGACCTGTATGGGTGAAGGGACGGGCACTTTCTAACAGTGACAATGACATCACATTTCAGGGGACGTTAAAGACGTAAATATGACTTCACTCAGAGCATATCAACTACGTTACTGTAACACCTGCACAATCAACTATTGATTGGGTCAAATCACTTAAAGAAGGGCGAATTACAACACAGAGTGCAATGGTCTACCTGTATGGGTGAAGGGGCGAGCACTTACTAACAGTTGAAATTCCCGCGGCACCTTCACTCAGAATAGGTCAGGGAGTCCACCTACTTCTATTTCGATGAATTAATTTACTGTACACTCTGACGTTGAAACTGAGACTATGAACTCAGTTTCATTCCCTACTATTATCCTCACTAACAATGCTCTGACTGAGCTATCAAAAGCAAAATTAAATTGATTACAAGGGGTTGGATGGCAACAGGTCCCAACATACAGCATCATGCTACGAAATCCGCGGATTATATTCAAAGTTCCCTTTAGACAAAGACGGCCTATCGATGACGTCATCAAGGAAACAGAGAAAACTGGGGACGTTTCCACTGGGGGACTCGGAAGGTTTTGTGGACGTTTGAGCGTAATATGAATCCTTAAGGTTTTCAGGTTAGCCGTTATCACGATCATGACAGTATTTATCAAAGCAAGCATTGAAAATGCAAGAGAAGTTGCAGCTGTTCATGTTAGGGTTGTCAGAGGCATAGACAAGATCCCAGTTAGCATGCATTAGGTTTTCAAACAGGAGCATGTTGTCGGTGCAGTAGTCTCTGTATTGTATTGAGACTCTACTGGACCTTTCAGATCTTGTGGCTGTTTTATACATGGCAAAAAATGGGAAGTGATCTGAGATATTGTTATAAATAATTCCACTTGCAAGATTGTTAGGAGTGATGTTAGTCCAGATATGAGCTATCACAGTGGCAGAGGTGACAGTTACTCTACTGGGGTTTGGTTATAGTGTTGACAAGTGATCTCTGGCCCTTCTTGCCCGGTGAAAGTTTGAATGCTTGTGCTTGGCTAGCGCGCAACCGCCGTCCGGCTGACAGCGTACAGCGACAAAATGGTTAATTAATGCCTTCCTAAAGAAACCATCGACATGGGACCAGGTTTGTTCCACTCTACGAATTTTTTGCGATTTTTCCACCAAGTTTGATGAAACACACTTGTGCTGTTTCGGCTGCCCAGATCAGACACACACACAGACACACAGCTATTCCTATAGTATATTGGATTAACAGGAGTCTTTATTCTTTACTTGAGTGGTCTTAATGATCTTAGATACCATCTTCTAACACAGTCTTTACCTATAGCGTAAGAGGGGGAAGGGAGAGAAATTAATTGCCTTTGTATATGGTATTTTTAACTAACCCATAACAACTTTATCTTTTGTTAATGTTAACCTTATCCAACACAGAGAAGATATTAAAATAAACGCGTCCTGTTAAGTTAAATCAAGATAAATTGTTCGTCAATATTATACCAGTGTACTATGTTAATGTGTGTATACTTAATAAATTAACTCACCTATGCATTACAAATAATACAGTATACATGTTATTCTGTGTGTAGGTGTGTTTGTAACATTAGCTGTGTATTAAGTGTACCAAATTGTTTCCTGTTTAAAGTATACGTGTCGCTTTGTTAACCTGTGTCTGTGTGTGTGTGTGTGTGTGTGTGTGTGTGTGTGTGTGTGTGTGTGTTTTAAGACATTTCCTGCATTAATCGTAATGTCAAAACATGATAAGCGTCAACCTGTGTTTGTGGTTCTTTTAAAGTATACTTACTGCGTTTGTTGATGCGTTCGTGTATGTAAGCGGTCATGTATGTAAACGGTCATGTAGGTAAGCGGTCATGTTGGTAAGAGGTCGCGTATGTAAGCGGTCGTGTATGTAAGCGGTCATGTATGCAAGCGTTAAGACCAAGGGAATAGAAGTGTGTGTGTGTGTGTGTTGGGAGGGAGATATTTACGCGCCATGTGTGAGATGGTCCGGCTGATTTCCCCAAAATTAGCGTAAAATTACAATGATTGCATCCGTAATTGTTGTAGAGTTGTCACTGAATGAAATTGCTATGTGCACTTGATTTATACCCACCTTAGGGAAAATGACCGTTAAAATAGTGTTATATTCTAAAACACAATATATATTTACAATATGTTTATATAAAATACAAACTATAACTATATAACACCACTATTAACCTAATCTAACCTAACTTAACCCAACCTAACCTAACCTAAACTAACCTAACCTAACCGAGACAATGTTTGGTTATGTAGTTACAGAATTAATAAAGGAAAAATGACTCGCGTGTATTGGTGAGTGCAGGGCGGGCGTTTAAGGCTTTATTAAATAATTATCGAAATAAAAACTCTTGATATATTTTGTTTTTATTTATAATTAGATGAACATTATCCACTGATGTTGTTGTATAGATTGACATAGCGTACGCTGTATGCTGACAGCATACAGCGACATCGTTTTCCAGCATAAATAAAATGGTTAATTAATGCCTTCCTAAAGAAACAATCGACATGGGACCAGGTTTGTTCCACCCTACGAATTTTTTGCGATTTTTCCACCAAGTTTGATGAAAAGCGATTGTGCCATTTCGGCTGCCCAGAACACACACACGCGGCTATTCTTATAGTATACAGTATTAGATACATACCTGCCCTGTATAGTTTAACATTGTTACGACCGTGTCGTATTTTCTATTTTTTTTTATATATAACATGCTCCCATGTTGTTCCATATTATTCCTGTAATGTTGTGTTAAATTTACTATTATATATTCTAGTCACCTTACCCTATGCTGTTAAGGTTTTAACTGTCATTATTTGTTCAAGCCCATCTTATTTCTTTATTTAGTATTGTAACAAGCATTCTTTATTCTCTAACGACCATCTGCATCGTTAAACGACCCACCCGCGGGTTTTTGACGGGAATTGGCCTGATATATAGGACCCACCAGCAGACGGAGTTTAGTTCAGTCCTCTTGTCATACAGTTCACATCCTTTGAGTGACACTCGTCACCTGTTACTTATACTTAATTTATTTGTGTTGTTCCTGTCGCCACCAATGTGGTATATCTATGTGAGTACCTATTTATGTCTCTATTTATGTCCATCAGTATTTGCTTAGTTACATTTAAGTAATTCAGTGTTGTTTCACGTTAGTTAATTTCAGTGTTAGTTATTTTATATGTTTATGCAGTGTTAACGTAATCCAATGCTTTATTTTTATTCTTTTGATGTTTCGATGTTTAGTATCATTTGTGTCTTAAAAGTTTCTATGGTGAATCAATTTGTTGTGACAGCCTACGGGGCTCTTTATTGTGTTAATATTTAATTAATTAAATTCTTAAAGGTTTACTTTATTTATTTTTTTTTTCCCTTTTTATTTACTTCACTTTTTTTGTTTGGTTACGCCTAGAACCTGGATATTTAAGTAAATTAAGAGACGGCGTAACACATACATACCTTCACTGCATAGTTTAACAAACGTGGCCCTTTCGTTGCCGGTTCTGCGTCCGGCTTACAGCGTACAACGAATAAGGGTGCGTCAAGTCCGTAGACTTGCATCGTTTTCCAGTGTAAATAAAATGGTTAATTAATGCCTTCTTAAAGAATCCATCGATATGGGACCAGGTTTGTTCCACTCTACGATTTTTTTGCGATTTTTCCACCAAGTTGGATGAAAAGTGATTGTGTGGGGTACATGTTATTGGTTCACACTCAGGATGGGATGGAGAAAGGAAACTCACAATGTGCTCTCTGTATACATATTGTATTGGATGGACAATGCATCTTGGTGCTGGGAAGGCAGCATGGTTACAAGCATTGAGTAGAGACAGCTGATTGGTGAGGGTGCTCAGAGGAGAACACGCAGCTTGTAGGGCGGCATAGTCGCCGGCGAGAGCGAGGGTCACCAGGCAGGAGCGGAGGTGGAGGAGGTGCTGGTGGCTGTGGGTAGAAAGAGATAGGTCACCACGAGGTGAGGTCTTATATAGAGGAGGTAGGCGTGGCTTGATAGTTGACCTCATTCATGTAAGGCGGCGCTGGTTGCTGACCTTGACCACGAGGCGCAGGCTGGTGAATTCGAGGGTCGGCTAGTCAGCGACAAGCAGCGTCTGTACGGGAGGACTCCACTACAATTGTGCCGTTTCGGCTGTCCAGAACAGACACACAGACACACACACACAGACACACGGCTATTCCTATAGTATATTACAAGTGATCGCGAGCACGTTCGTGCCCAGTGAAAGTTTGAACGCTCGTGCTTGGCTAGCATACAGCGAATGAGGGTGCGCCAAGTCCTTACACTTGCATCGTTTTCCATCGTAAATAAAGTGGTTAATTAATGCCTTCCTAAAGAAATCATCGACATGGGACCAGGTTTGTTCCACTCTACGATTTGTTTGCGATTTTCCACCAAGTTTGATGAAAAACGAGTGTGCCGTTTCGGCTGCCCAGAACAGACAGACAGACAGACAGACAGACACATGCCTAGTCCTACAGTATATTAGATTAGAAGAAGAGTTTAGAATGACAGGTAGCAAGAAGGTCTAATACTGAGATGTCGATTTCTGATTTTAATAGATCAAGGTTGAAATCTCTTGTAATGTAGCAATGTTTCCTCTCTGAACTTATGATAGTGATAAGCTCCAAAAATTTATCAAGAAAATTCCTGCCATTAGTGTCGGGGTCTTCTGTAGATTACTCCCATTAGGATATTTCGTGAGTCGTTACGTAATTCAATGAAAACACTCTCCATGTACGCCTCCTGAACCTTTAAATCAAGGGTGGCCAACCTTTTGTGTGATGTGATCTACTTTTTCCACAGTTACCTTGATGCGAGCTACCAGCCTAATATTCACCCATTGCCATAAAATACGCAGATTCGTAGAGAGAGAGAAAGAGAGAGAGAGAGAGTAAACAAATAATATTTTTCAATAATTGTTATGATATATTGTTAATATGACAAAATCATAAGCTTGCTTTACTAATGAGATGGTCAGCACTGCATGTTGTCTGCCAGCTTTGTGTAATTAGGGCTGTAGGCGGTGACTGCTCGCCTCAAGCAAGCATCCAGGTGTTCCTCTGACATTGTTGATCGGTATTTGGATTTGATGTGTTTCATGTGTGAAAATGTTGATTCACAAAGGAAGGTTGATCCAAAAAATGCTGTGAGGTACATGGCACATTTTCTGACATTGGGATATTTTTCTTCACTGAGAAGGTTCCAGAAACTTCCTCCTGTTGCCCTGGATTTGATCTGAATATCATTTTTAAGCTTCAGAAGCTCATTTTCGACTTCAGATATGTCCATGTTAAATACTGATGCCATTTTAGATGCAATATCTTCAACATTTGTGATTTTACCAAATGGAAAACACATATGGTGCAACAGGTTCTATTGTTGCTATATCTTGAAACCGTCTGTCAAAATATGAGGCAAGGTTTTGTACTTGTTCAATATATCGAGCACTGTCAAACTGGTCACAGTCTTTTCCTTGGTTTTCTAGTTCAGACATCATATTTTTGAAGTTTCTTAGTTGATGTTGATGCACTTGCGAAGACACTAGTTTTAGTTTCTGCTTGAAAGCAGCCACAGGACTAATCATGTTGTCATGGTCACATTGACTGCTAGTCTGTTTTAGAAAGTGTTTCTTATTATACTCCACGCCCACAAAACATGAATGGGTAACTGTTTAGTTATCCCTAGGAAGAAACATGTTTTTCCCTCTTTCGTTTTACCCCAAGGATCCCTCTCTAAGTCCTGCCTATGTGAACACAGTTGTCATTACGTATGTATTCCACTTTCTCCTGGCAAGCTCAATCTTGAATTAGTTTATGTAAATCAACTTAAGTAATTCTCCTGACCCTTTGTCAACTGAGGGTCATCTTTAAATGTGTAGCAGTTGATTTGTTTGTGATTTTTGCCATTGCGTGAGATAGCCACGTCTGGCAACTCAGGGGTATATAAACACCCGGAGGACGGAGGATCAAGCCTCCCGTGACGCTTTCCTCCAACTTTGTTCCCAGGTATGTTAGACGAATGTTCCCCGTCGATATAGTCTTTCAGTTTGACTTAGCCAATTTAGTGAGTATCAGTGTTCATGTTGTAACAGTGAAATTGTCATTTACCCAGTGTAAGATTTAATATAAAGTAAATGTCGTCTGACGTTGTGAGACGAAAGATTTGTTGTGATTGAGTCATCCTCATGCCTCCCGTGATGCCTTCCTCCAACTTTGTTCCCAGATCCAGTGTGAGGGTTATTTGAGCACCCACCGGCTGCCCGGAGTCGGTGGATACCTAGCAGTTAGCTATAGCCTATATGGACGATGTCGCTGATTTGGCCGGATTAAATTGATCCAGTCAACGTCGTGGGGCTGGACCCCAGACTGTCACCACGTATCCTACTATCACCGATCATAACAGAGGCCGTCAGCTGTTGAGTGTTCTACTCTGGGACATGCCTTGAAGTTATATGGTCCACAGTGTGTGTTGTACTTGATTGGGGATAATTCTGGAATATAATTATCCCATGTTGGGTAGTGAACCCATGTATAACTTGTTGGTTTCAGTATTAACTTGTTGTGTGTTGTGAGTGCATCTCACATGGACTACCAACAGTTAGTGAAGTATCAGAAGTAAGTTTGTTTTGCAATGTGATGCCATGTAACACCAGTAATGTTGCAAGAAGCGAGAATATCTGATTGGAGTTGTAATATGAGTAAAACCACGGAGTTTATCCTGGTAACTGTTAATGTAATGTAACACCAGTAAGGTTATGTGTAGTAAGAGTACAGTATCTGAGTAAATTGCAATTGAGTAAATCCGAGGAGTTGCGCCTTGGAGTTGTATGTTAATGCCATCTTTTTCCCTACTTTAATTTCATAATAATAAACCTTTTCTTAGAGTATATTAGGGGTATTCATTTTCCCGCAGTATTCCACCTTTATTTCCGTCCATGTGACTTGATATCAGAATTACAATACCCATGTGCCCTAGACCCTCGCCATGCTACCAAAGAACTGAGGTTATGTAGTAACAATGAACTGAAATATGTAGACAGGACAATTGAAGGAACTAAGACAGAGAGAAGTATGAGTAAGATAAGGGTGGCCTCGGTGGTTCAGTAGAAGAGGTAGTAGTGCCCCCGCTCTCTCAAGGGTGGCAGCTTGAGTGATAACCCCCCCTTACAATGTTTAGTTTATTCAGCATAGCAGTCATGTCAACTAAAAAAGCTAAATCCAACAGCCACACTTCGTTGTGATCAAAAGGCCAATCTTTTGAGGCCAAAAAAGAAGTTAGGTGACCTATCATCACTCCTGCACAGGGCAATGAACCCACTGATTCGGTCAGCCAATGCAGGTGCCCCATCAGTATTTTTAGATACGAGCTTACTTACTGGCAACTGTGTACTATTAACAAAATCACTGAAAGTCTGAAATAAGTCTTCATTCCGAGTTTTTCCTTTTAATGGTAGAATTTTCGGCAGTTCCTCTTTGGTACTCATGTCTTTAAACACCATTCTCATGAAAATACATAATTATGATGTATCGACCACATCAGTAGACTCATCAAATTGTAATGAAAAGAACACACACTCACGTATGTCTTTATTCAGTTGTTCACCCAAATCCCCAGCCATGAATTCACAGAGTCTGATGACAGTGTTTCTTGATAACTGAACATCCTTAATAGAAAACAGTGTTTCAGACTTATTTTTGAAATTTTCAAACAACGAATATGCTGCTTCTAAAAAGGCCTTTGAATGTTTCTCCCATTTGAAATGTTTTTTTTTATGCTTTGCAAGTACTCGACTCACCCTGAATGATGCAATAGTTGCTACCCTTGATTTTGAGCTCGCTTGTGTAAAAAGAGTTTGTTGTGCAGTAAGCTGTGATTTCAGTTCATGAACTTTCCTCTTTCATAGCTCACTTTTGGGAAATCATTATCATACTTCTTGTGAAAACTTTGGAAATGCCTTTCAGGATTTTCTTTCTTAACTAGAGCTGGAGACGCATGGCAGATCAAGCACAGACACTTCAAATTATTCATGGTAAAAAATAGTCTTCTTCCCATTCATTGTGAAAATGGTAAATTTGGGTATTTTTACTACTTGGTCCAGAACTCATTTTTGGTTCAGTTGATGGCCAATTGCTTTTTTCCATGACTTTTTCCACATGAATATGAGAATTACTAACTAACAGCGTAACGTTCTTAACTTTTTTTATAAACAATTGTCATCTGCTAGTGTGGACACTTCTGTCAACTCTAGGGTTGCGGCGACAACTGTCGCTAAGCTAAAAAGTCAGTAATTCTTGTAATCACCCAAGACTTTTCCATAACAAGAGGCAGCACCTCACACTTCTGTATTGCAGATGACTGAAAATCACTGCATTGTTGGTGACATGTGTAGGTTCGCTGGGCAAGGTTGCCAAATATGATTCTCTCTTTACTTTTGACAAGACTCCTCAATATCGAGCTGACTTTTTCATTACCAAATTCATTAATAAAAGGTTTAACGTGTATTTGTAAACTTATAAAAGCAAATACCTGCCTAGTTTTAGCCTACAACTGATGACAACTTGCTGATCAGTTTCCTCACTAGGAACCAGCCAGCACCGGCCCATAGTCGAGGAGGAACGGGGACAGGTGCACATGGGTTATACTCAGGGGGAGGGTAGTGGAAACAAGTGTGCCGACACAGGGCCAGGGGGCAGCAGTGCGCCCTCCACCCACTCAACCCCCCCACCAGGGGAGGCGGCACCAGCTCAGCCTACCGGGCAGGAGGGAACGAGCGCCGTGTAAACAATGACATTTCTAACTACACCCTGCAAAATACAGTGTACTTAGTAAATGCTGAAGCTTCTGAGAATGTGTGAGCGGGTTTATTACTAAAGAGCAGAGACGCTACTGAGAACAAATTCCCATTGAATGTCATGTACACTAATACTGACACGTTCCTTGATAAGAGAGAGAGTTTGAACACTACTAAGAGTACACCAACCAGATATTGTAGGAGTTGTAGAACTGTTGTACAAGAACAGAGAATCGGGACCCAGAGGAATGTGAGTTCAGTATTGCTGGATATGACTCTGTATTTACAGAACCTAAACTTCAAGAATCCTGCAGGAGGGGTGTGTAAGCCACTACGCTAGCAAGACCTTAGAGCCAGCCAGGCGAGGGCACAGGGAGAGGATGCTTTGAAGAGTCCAAGTGGTGTAAAATTAAATAAAGGGAAGGGACTTACTTATCGTCGGGTGTATCTACAGATCCCCGAACTGTGGCCTTACTAAATCAAAGGAACTTAAGAACCCATTAAACAATGCGGCGATGCTCAACCCCAGCCACCTCCTTATCATGGGGGACTTTAACTATGGCGACATCGACTGGAGAAACGAGTCTAATTCCCCGAATGACTTGAATAATTCCTGCTACTTTTTGTAGAAACTCTGAGAAATAATTTTCGTTCCAAATATGTAGAGACCTGACACACGTTAGTGGAGCAAACACCTGGGGTTAATTTGACCTCATCATAACAAACGAGGAGGGGTATGGTACTAAATCCGAACACCTTGCCCCAGTTGGCACCTGAAGCCACCATACACAGTGTTGTCATTCAGATTTAACTTCGTTACCTAGTTCAAGATAAGGCCAGGCTACAAAAATATTACAAGGAAATTACAATGGGATACTAGTGGAAGAGATGAGGGTATCAATCAAATTAATTTTATTTAGGCATAAGAACGCAGACACTATGTGAATATTATTTTACAAATTAGTAAAATGACCCATTTGATCGATAAATATATACCCAAGACCAACCCAGTGCTTCTAGGAATACGAGGGGATTCCTACACATGAACCATGCGGCGTCTGACAAAAATTATTAAGAAGAAACCCTGAAATTAAGACGTGGGTTAATAAAACGAGCAAGTGACAGGAGGATGTATGCAAGAGCCAGAAACCGCTAACAGATAGAGTGTAGGAGGGCTGAAAAAGGAGTTCTAAAGGCTGGTTGCACGCGAGGTCAAGTCAAACCCAAAGGCGTTTTACCGCTATGCGTAAAGTCGAATTGAAAACGCGAGTAGGAGTATCAGACCTGGAGGCTTGGAAGATGGTAGTTACGCAGATTCTGGACCAGGATAAAGCTGGGAGGCATTGAACAGCTTCTTTTTCTCAGTGTTCACAAGAGAGGATGCAACTAACCTTCCTGCGTTTGAGGACAGACGGTTCGACACATTACTAAGCACTGACCCACATTGTGTTCACAGAAGAGGGTATTAGAAATAAACTGTTCAGGCTAAAGGTCCATAAGAGTCCTGGGATCTGACATATATCCTAGAGTGCTAAGAGAGCTAAAAACGAGCTTGCAGAGCCCCTGAAGATTCTTGTTTTGTAAATGCCTGGATGAACAAATGGTCCCCAGTGAATGGAAAGTGGCTTATGTGAGTCCTATCTTCTGCTAGGGTTGGCTGATAGTCACTCCACGAACAACTATAGACCGGTGAGCCTGACCAGCATAATATGTAAAGTACTTGAGAGTATTATCAGAGATGCGCGATGGAACATCTACTATGAAACAAATCTTTGTAAAAGATTGCCAACACGGTTTTATGCCGAAGGCCTCTTGCTTGACACAATTGCTCAAGGTATTGGATTATTTGGACCCATATTCTAGAACGGGGTGGTAATATCGACAATATTTACTAGATTTTGCCAAGGCTTTCGACAGTGTACCCCACGAAAGGCTGAAAATCAACTGGAAGGGTACGAATTCGGGGAAACAAGTCCTCTAGCGTGGATAGAAGACTTTCTACATGACTGCAAGCAATGTGTGGTGATTAATGGCACGAAATCGTCATCTGTACCTGTAATAAGTGGGGTACCGCGAGGGTAGTGTATTGGGCCCGTTGTTGTTTGTTTGCTTCATAAAATGATATGCCTGACGTTGCACACTCCTCCATACAAATGTTTGCCGATGATGGCGTTATTTCGGGAAATTAAGAACCAAGCGGACTGTGAAGAGCTGCAGAAGGACCTCTGTGGGCTCCAGAATGGTCGAAGAATGGCTAAGGAGATCTCAATGTCACGAAGCGTGTAAGAGGATGCACCTGGGGTGTACTAACGGTAAGGAGTAAGGGTACCATATGTCCCAACGGGATGAAGAAAATGTACTTAGTTGGAGATCAGGTGAGAAGGACCTAGGCGGTGGCGTTGACAATGAGCTGAAGTTCTCGGCCATTAGAGAAGAAGGTAAATCAGGCAAAGTTAAATTATTGGGTCTTTTATAAGAAGGTCGTTCAGGATATCTAGACGGTCCGTCCTCGTGACGATCTCAGGGAGTGAAGCATTTCCCCATCTGGAGGCCTGTCACCCCATCTGGTCCCCGAGATATGCTTAGGACTGTTAGTTGGTTGAAAATGTTCTCAGCGAGGGCCACCAAACTGGTGCCTGCACTTCGGGCACCTCAGCTTCCCTGAGAGATTGAGCGCCTGGAACTGCCTAGCTTATACTACGACGCAAGTAAGGGGGACTCTAGTTGAGGTTTCTATACATCTCAGGGGGCACCTTACTCAGTTGAGTGTCCTGCTTGAGCTGGCGGACGCCTGCCCCACAAGGGGTCATAGCTCAAGATTGAAGAAGCTGCAAGTCCAGAAAACCGTGAGGGCAAACTTTTTCGAGGAGGTTTGTAAACTCTGAACACCCACCAGAGAGGTTAGACGGCACTAGAGTGTGGAGTTTTTTCAAGAGAAGACTTTGGACTACACTGGAGCGAAGGTTCTAATTCAGGGGCCGGTGCGTGCTTGTACTTGCCAACAGTGCGTGACAGAGACGTGACTGATTGCCCAAGCGGCTAGCGAGCCGATCTTTTGGTGAAGAATATAAATGAAAAGAGACGTGACCGATCGCCCAAGCGGCTAACAAGCCGATCAGTGGCGAAGAGGATAAAAATAAAAAGTAAAAGTATATGAACGCGAACACTTCCTATCAGGTTCATACACACAGCATGGCACAGTCGAAGTTTTTTTTATATGTATCGCTCTGATGTGTCCATAATGGTAATCTACTCCCAGAAAAATCTAAACAAATTATATCCCAATGATTATGGGTAAAATTTGAAGGATTGTAGTATGGCTGAGCTTAAGAAGGATGAATCATTAAGTTTAACTTTGCCATGTGATCGACTAGAAAGATCTTGCGATCGACCAGTCTATCTCGATAGGTTGGCCACCTGCTTTATCATCTCTTACAGAAGTATTATACTTGATATCAATATATAGGGCACACCACCACTGTTGTGTCGTGACGTGTTGATGGTGTCTATTATAATTTTAGGAAGGTTATACAAATGGTCAATATCGTTAGTGAGTTTGGTCTCACAGAACCGTAAAAGTACATCAGCTTTTGTGGGCAATAGAAGATAAACACTCGATCTAAAAAGGTATCTAGGATGAAGGGGAATACTGCTGCTGTTATGGCTAATGAGGAGAAGGAATGAGGTAGGTAGGAGACTTGAACCAAACTTTCCGGGAGAGTCAGAAAGTAATGGTTACAGATTGGGTTATGTAACCCAGTGAGTTTTGTAGAAAGCATCGTGGATCGATATGAGGGAGTATTGTGTCGACACCATGGGTAAAGGAGGTGTAAATACATACGATCTAGCACAGCGGTTTCTAGAACCTGGGGGCACGCCCCTAGGGGGCGCAGTTTTTCCTAGGGAAAAAGTAGTACTTTCTTAATTATAATTATAGTTTTTATTTTCTTAACAAGAGCGGGCTAATATTGAGAAGTTTATGAAAAATGCAAGTATCGCCTTATAACTTTAGTTTTCTATAGGCTACTTTTTTGACTTAGGGCTTACCATTTTCACTTGTTGACTCTTCCTCATCCTCGAAAACCCAAGGGGGGGGGGGGTTAACCTTCCTGACTCCGCATACTGCTCGTTGGTGACTGGTGAGCCCTGGCCTTCTCCCAGTCTTCTGCACACGTCCGTGGCAATAATTCCTCTTCTCTCACATTTATTCAGTTAAGGCTAAGTGGAGGTATGTTTTATCCCAGTGTTATATTTACCTAATATAATGTCATTGCTGGGGCCACAACTAAGGATAACTTAACTCTAATCTTAATTTCTAAGGGTCGCTGCCACCAGACCCCTCTGGACAGCATGTAGCTCGTTAGGTAGCGGGCAGAGCGGACTAGGCATTGGTTAGGTTTACTGATCAGATCGATAAGGGTAAAGAAGGGTGAAACCATAACATGTCTTCATTGATTTATTTCCTTATAAAAACACACTGTAAAAACATACATGAATTGGCCTTCTCAGAAGAACAACGGAATTTTGTTTGCCCAGCTGGGTCCCCAGACTCACATTACTGGCGGTCATCCACCCACTTATTGCATTAACAATCGGTGAACGCCGTATCTCGGTCGTTCCTTCTACAATATCCCTTAAATACATCAGACTGTTCCACTGATGTGGCTTTGTAGCACCGTCGGTTATCATACATAGTAGCACCATCGCAACACACACCTGTTACACTCCATACCTGTAAAGTATGTGACTCCTTATGACTTTTTAGGTATACATAACGGGCCCCTCAGGTTCGCACACCGCCCTCGGTGTGGGTAAAGACGAGGGCTTCACTCAGAGACATACCAGCACTATTTCTAAGCCTGGTATTATAGGTCGCGCCCAAAGTGACGACCGCAGTCATTGGTCTCCTTAGTTGTGACTATTCATGTGGAGTGGTGCGCTGGGGAATCCACCCCGTTCATAGACTGGTATAGTGGGGGAGTAATTCCTCACCCGGTGTGGCGCCTGGGCGAGACAATGGCGGCCGGGCGGCAAGATACCCCAACCACGTGGCACCTGTGTTGACGGCAGAACGGGGAAAGACTGGGGCTAATAATGCCTGGACGGGCGGTTTATCCCATCCCTTAACACATCCCTATCACACTTTATATATCCGGCAAAGCTTTTAAACTGTAGTAACTGTTATTTATCAACTCTAATTGTAGGGAAGCGGAGATTCCGCCAGGACACTGACCTTGTGTTGACGGCAGAACGGGAAAGACTGGCGCCGGCTTCCCGCCGCTTCTCGTCACACAGGCCTGCTGAAGTTTCCAATCCTCACTTTACATTTTGTTTCTTATGGTTCTCACTGAACACTTTACGGTATATTGTCACTATTTCTTATAAACACATATATTAATCCTAACTTATACACTAAGGTCAGTCTGCTGGCTAGTGCTTGGTTAAATGCCTGGGATTTTAATATCAACGTGGCATCTGGAGGCGGGTACATGACGCGCCTTGAAACAAAAGCCGAATGATCATGGCGGGGTGTATCAACTTCACTTAAAACTGTAATGAGGGATCCTCTCACACATTGCACTATTTTGAACACAGACCTCAGATTCTGATCACTGTACCTGTCAGGTATACGTCACGTGAGGCTACGAGGTGTATTAAATTCATACCGACGCATACACGATATTTCCTTTCCAGTATAGTTTCTAGATCACCGGGTCAACACCCTCACATAGTTCTGATACATTTATCCCTTTTTCCAGATCATTGTTCCTATGTATTTCATATGATATCTGTTGGAGTTAGGTTCACATACATCAGCTCACAGACGTAAATAGTAGGATCTTCAAACCTGCTCCATACCCCTAGTCTTACAGTACCCTAGTCCGGCTCAACTGGACTTTAACATTCATTCTATGCATACCCTGGAGGATCCTAATGCTATGAATACATACACTTGATATGATATAATTATACCTGTACACACCACACATGGTCTAGGAACCTTGAGTAGGTGAGTTGTCCTTTCAATGTTTCCGTTTTCTGGGGTTCTACAAGCGCTGTGCATTTGAATGCTATGTAGCGTAATATGAATTAGATGGGATTTTAGGATGACAATGATGTGCGCAGTACACCAAAAATAGTATGTCATAAGTTTATTGGTGAATTCAGAACACGCATGTGTTTGCTCTGTTGGTTATTCGCGAGTTTTGAATTCCGTTTGTATTTATCGTAGTTGGTGGTGCTAAAATCATGTGGTGGTAACAGGTGGTTATGGTAAAGTTGTATTTATGATGATACGATTTGTTTCTAATAATCACGTGTTGTTGATCATGATGTGTTTACTATAATGTTGTGGTGTTTGCTAATATTTACTTTTAATAATTATGTGGTGGTGTTTATGATCATGTAGTGGTGCTTTATGATCATGTTGGTGATCATTGATGCTTGTTAATAATCATGTGGTGCTTATGATCATGTATGATTGTAGTCACTTGTGTGTTTACGAACTTTACGATCATTGATGTTTGTTATTGATCATGTGGTTGTGATTATCATGATGTTGTGGTGTTCATGAGCACGTGGTGATGTTTATCTTACCTACACCTGCCTTATGTTTTGTTCACAGATTTGTGTTGTCCACTGCACATCAAATAATCTGCAATGAGTGCAAAGAAGCGGAAGTATCTTGATTTAATATATTCGATTTGATTCGTGTTCAAAAAGCAGACACAGAGGTCCCCCAGTGTGTGATATGTTACAAGACTGAGCAATGATGAAATGCGCCCCTACGCTTGGAATGCCACTTGAGGACAACACATCCTGCTCTAGCTGACAAGTCCAAGGCATTCCTTGAAACAAAAGACACCTTAAAGCCAAAGTTGTTGGACGGCAGTAAGCATTTCCGGCAACAAACTTCAAAGGTTGTTGAGGCTTCCTATGAGATCGCTATGTTGATTGCAAAGAGCAAGAAGAGTCATAAACATCGGAAAGTTTCTCATAAGACCAAGATATCAGTGCAGCAGAACTCGTTCTGGGGAAAGAGGAAAAACAAGCTTTCCCAAATTTCACTATCAAAACGATACAGTCGGGCGGAAGGATCGATGAATTGCCTCAAGACATCAAAGATCAAATTCTCGATCAAGTAAAAGATTCTCCTGCTGGCTATCCAGGCAGACGAACGATTGACATCGCTCAGTGTTCTCAGCTACTGACATGGCGTCGCTGTTTAGTGTCAGGCAACAGTGTAAAAGAGGAAATGCTGTTCTGTCACTCCATGGAAAGCTGGAAAAACAAGAAAGCGCAGCTATTTATGATGTATCAAACTTCTTTCGTTGAAAACCAACTCGTGGGACTCTCGCTGGTCGGGGTGTGCACTTTCGATGCGGAGCTCCAGCCATGCTTGGTCTGCAGTCTGGATTCATTACAATGTGAAAGAAAAAACTGTCTGTTTTAGGTACACTCGCATACTTCATCGTGAATCTCAGTATCCAGAACTTTACCTGCTGAAATGAGGGATGTCCTGAACATGGCTACTAAGGTACCAACTTCTTTATCAAAGCTGGATGGAGCCTTAAACAGTCGTCTTCCAAACTGCCGTATGATATGGAATCTGAACATGAAACCTTGCTTTTTCAATCACGAACGTACGATGGCTATCAAAGGGGAACATGCTTGGACGGCTTTATGAACTACGAGAAGAAGTAGCAATATTTCTTGATTCGAAGCAGAAGGCTTTCAGCTATCTCTAGCTTACCTGGTGGACATCTTCGAAGCTTTGAATGCTGGCCAGCGCATCCGCGGAGAGCGTGCTTAAGTCCTCTTCCTTGGAGAAAAACACTTTGCAGTGGGTGTAAAACTACTCCACGCAGAATTTATTTATTTTATTATGTTTCGATTTATTCCTGTTTCTATGCCAATAGAGAGTGCAGATTATTATATTTTTTTTAGTTTATTTTTTCCCTCTCAATACATCACTGTTTCTCTGCACGTAGGGGTGTACCAGAACGCATCTGCTCGGATAACGGGACAAATATGGTCAGAGCAGACAAGGAGCTCAGTGCTGCGGCTAGAAGCTGGAGAACGGATACCAAGGTTCGACATACACTATTGAAGAAAGAGATTAAGTGGGTTTCAACCCACGTTACGCCTCACATGGGTGGCGTCTGGAAACGACAAATCCAAATGGTCAGAAAGGTTTTGCAAGCGGTAATAGGCTCACAAGTTATGGATGAGGACCGGCTCCATACACTCTTTTGTGAGGTAGAGGCGATGGTCAATGGACGGCCACTTACACAAACCTCGGAAGACGTTAACGACCTCGAGTCGCTCATCCCGTTGCATATCCTACGTGCAAGGACATTGCCCCACCGCTCGTTATGGGGTCAATCGGAAAGGACGACGAAGAACATTTATCAAAGGGGCTGGAAGCATGCACAGTTCCTGGCGGACCAGTTATTAAAGCGATGGCTAAAGGAGTATCTCCCATCTTTACAACAATGCCAGAAGCAGTTAAGCAACTCCCGAGTACATGACCTTGTGTTGGTAACAAGTCAGAACCTAGCCCGAAGCCAGTGTCCACTAGGCCGAATATTGGAGGAGGAACCCGGGGAGGATGATGTAGTGAGACACGTGAAGCTGAAGACGTCTGCACAAAGGATTCTGACGCGACCCTTGAACAAGATATGTCTACTTGAAGGGAGCAACGCCAAGTTATTTCGGGAAATCAAGGCCAAGCGGACTGTGAAGAGCTGCACTAGGGCCTCTGTGGGCTCCAAGAATGGTCGAAGAAATGTCTGATAAGATTCAATGTCACGAAGTGTAAGAGGATGCACCTGGGGCGTACCAACGGTAGGGCGTATCATATGTCCCAATGGGATGAAGAAACTGCACTATTTGAGACTGAATGCGAGAAGGACCTAGGTGTGTATGTTGACAATGAGCTGAAGTTCTCGGGCCATTGTGAGAAGAAGGTAAATCAGGCAAATGAATTATTATGTCTTATAAGAAGGTCGTTGAGATATCTAGAGAGTCCGTCCCCTGTAACGATCTTCGAGAGTGAAGTGCTTCCCCATCTGGAGTACTGTCACCCCGTCTGGTCCCCGAGATATGCTAGGGACTGTCAGTTGGTTGAAAATGTTCAAAGGAGGGCCACCAGACTAGTGCCTGCCCTTCGGCACCTCAGCTACCTTGAGAGATTGGAGCGCCTGAACTTGCCTAGCTTATACTACAGACGGGCAAGGGGTGACCTAATTGAGGTGTATAAGCATCTCAAGGACTACTCAGTCAGTGTCCTTACTTGGAGCTGGCAGACGCTCGCCTCACAAGGACAGCTCAAGATTGAAGTCTCAAGTCCAGAAAACTGTGAGGGCAAAATTTTTTGGAGTGAAGAGTTGTGAACTCTTGGAACAATCTACCAGAAAGTGTTGTGACGGCACCGAGTGTGAGCCCTTTCAAGACCAGACTTGACCAACACTGGAGCTGGTTCAGGTACATTCAGGAGCGGTGCATGCCCAGTACTTGCCAACAGTGCGTAACAGAGACGTGACCGATCGTCCAAGCGGCTAACGAGCCGATCTTTTGGTGAAGAGGATAAAAGAAAAGGAAAAGTAACAGAGACGTGACCTTTTGTCCAAGCGGCTAGTGAGCCGATCAGTGGTGAAGAGGATAAAAGTAAAAGTAAGACGTGCTTCCTTTTGTATACAATACTTTCCTTGTTCTATATTAAGTAGCTTTAAGACTCACTTCCTCCTGTATATAGTAATTTCCTTTATCTACATTAAGTAGCTTTAAGATGTGCTTCTTCCTGTATACAGTACTTTCCATGGACATGACCGACTGTCTAAGTGGTGAACAGGCTGGTCAGTGGTGAGATAAAAGAAAAGAGATACTCTAAAGGAACGCTCATGCATGCCGTAGTGTCAACAAAGGCTGTAAGAGACTGCCTCCTTAAAGTCGTATTTCTGACGCATTCAGCGAGTCTACTATTCCCAGCCTGTACAGACAACTATAGTAAGACCCAGTTATCAGCACAGTGGCATCTATTTTTTTTTTACTTATTTACGTTGTCATTTTTTGGGGATAAAACATCTGGTCCTACCACTCGGTCCTCTGGTCGAAGTTTTTCAAGTTTGCGCATACGCAATGTGAAGTGTGACGTAGCAGTAACATCTTTACCACTCCACCTGACTGCAGTGTTGCCAACGTGCCCTATGCCCGCCGTTAAATGATCCCGTTCGTTGGAGACGGCGGCAGTAGGTGAGAGTGATGCTGACGACTTTCATTTTGAGAACAAGTCTAGGCAGAAACCTCAGAAGTCAGGGTCTCCAGGGGCTACGGCTCCCTCTCGCAACCCGTCTGGGACTGTAGAGGGTGGCCTCCTGCCGTCAGGGTCCCCAAGTGAGCTTACATGTGGCTCAATGACTGACCCTCTGCTGACGATGGACATAGGGGGATTCCCTTCGTCTCCTTGCCCCATAGCACCTTCGTCGTCTCGCCTTTCCTCGGGACTTGCCTCTGAGCACACAGACGACCTGGTTCTTCCGTCACTGCTCTCCACTTCAGGACTCAACACTTCGCCTCCGCCGAGGTCCTACAGCCGTAGTAGTCACCACACAAATGGACGAGACGGTACGCCTGCTCACTCAGGTGGGCTTTCCTGCTCCCCAGGGGGAGGTGATGCCATCATCACCCCAGAAACTCGTCGTACCAAGGTAATGGTTCGCCACGTACCCTGGGAGATCCCTATCGACGATCTTCCTCTTCTACCACAACTACTGGACATGGAACGCCGCATCAACCCGGTTTCCAAACGTCCATCCAACGAACTCATAGGCTGGTGGGTGGGCCCCCTCCCTACGAAGGTGAATGTAGTACCTATTCACAACTGTCCTCTCCACCGATTTATCCGATTTATCGGAACCCCAAAAATCTGTGGTCGTTGCCAATCGTGGAAACACCGCACCTGGGAGTACACGAGGATGGTCACCTGCGGTTTCTGTGCAGGTCCTCACGACACAGTGGAATGCAAATAAAAAATCTAGAACAAAATCCCAGTTATTCCACGGTGTGTCAATTGCCATGGCATTCACCACGCCTGGAATGCCAATTACCCACAGCGTCCTGGCACTCGCCAGGGGAAAACCTACCTTGTACCTTGTACCTTGTCTCTGATGAAACCCCTGCCAACCAAACCTCACTCCTATCCACCACCTCCTCTTCCATCCACCAAGGATTTCCCATTGATATCCTCTCCTCTACCATCCCCCCTATCACCCCTACCACCCATCCTTTCTCCCCTCCCTCCCTCTCCCTACCGTTCTTGGAACAAGGTCGTTGCCGGCCCTGCTGTCATGATCGCAATGATGGCTAGCCTGTTGAAACCTAAGGATTCATATTACGCTTACACGTCCACAAAACCTTCTCAGTCTCCCAGTGGAAATGCCTTCCGTTCTCTCTGTTTGATTGATGACGTCATTGAGATGTCGTGTGTTTTTTCACTAAAATTGTAAACTCTTTCTGCTACCGAGACCCTGTAAACCTATTTTCACCTATGAATATCAGAGACTCTGATAATATCATAGTAAAATTGTGGTTGGGAGGTTAACTAAGGAATTAGTTAATACTCCTGAAGGGAACTTTAAATCTGCTCCTCGGGTTTGTAGCAAGGCGCTACATGTTGGGACGGGATTGCCATCCAACCTTTTGTGATCAATTTAATTCTTGCTTTTGATAGCTCAGTCAGAGCATTGTTTGTAAAGATAATAGTAGGGAATGAAACTGAGTTCGTAGTCTCAGTTTCAAACATCAGAGTGTTACAGTAACGTAATTCAGTGAAATGGTTGAGTAGGTGGAATCCATGACTTTAGCATGGGTGGAAGGCGGCGGTTTGTTTTCAAACCAGTAAGCGCCACGCTCCTCCACCCACAGGT
Organism: Homarus americanus; assembly: GCF_018991925.1. Taxonomy (NCBI): domain Eukaryota; kingdom Metazoa; phylum Arthropoda; class Malacostraca; order Decapoda; family Nephropidae; genus Homarus; species Homarus americanus. The sequence goes on from NW_024730521.1 coordinate 72,928, forward strand.
CCCTATCGCAGCCTAGGCCGTGTCTGTAGCGTGGATGACGCATCCACTAGTCAGGGGAGATGTCTGAAGTCCAGTAGAATCGATTATCCCCGTGAACCCCGACCGTCAGAAGCTCCACTACCACCTATGGGCCCCATAGCTGGACAGTATTCCCCTAACGCTATGCCCCCGTAGTGAACCCAGATCATCAAGCCCCACAAGCAACTGCCAGCCCCCATCATTGGTAAATGGGTACAGTACATAACTCAGTAGGGCTAATTGTGTGGTGGTGTTATTCCACCGGAATTATCCGAGTTTGTTGGACGGTGTCACTTGGTGATGAGACTCCCATGGCAGCCGCTGGAGTATTGCCCTTGGGGTATTGAGTGTTGTACTAGTAAGTGCCATTGGTTTTAATGGTGCAAAGGTGCTGTAAGAGTTTATGTGTGTTATTGTGTATGTTCACCCAGTCGTGGTGTGAGTAAATTGAGCCTGGGGGCATGGTACCAGGAGTTCCTATTTTGGGTGCATACAGCATCTTTTCTGTAACCATTTTTGTGTTTTAATAAACATTGTATTTGTATGTTGAATTGAATTGAATTAAATTGTAACAGTTTATTTAGCCAGAAAAATACAGATACAGAGTGGATAATAATAACAATATTAACATGGCAGAGCCAGTTGAGAACCTGAGCTGTCTTTGAGGCACCTGATATATACTATACATTTATCTCAAGCAAGTATTATCTAACATTTAGTATCATCTGGAATAGTACAATAGCATGGCAGTAATAAGTACATCTCATAATGTAACCACGGTTATCACTTCAATATTTATTTATTTTATTATTAATTTTTTTTATTTATTTGTTTATTTTTTTATTTTTTTATTTATACATACATATACACATACCTATACATATATATATACATATATATATATATATATATATATATATATATACATACACATACCTATACATATATATACATATATATGTATATATATATATATATATATATATATATATATATATATATATATATATATATATATATATATATATATATATATATATATATACAGTATATATATATATATATATATATACAGTATATATATATACAGTATTACCCCGCCTAACGCGGTTTCACTTAATGCGTTTTATCATATACGCGGTGCCTCGCCAGAGCTGAACTTTCACTTAACACGGATTTTTTCCACATATACGCGGTGAGTGTCCGGCTCGAGACGCTATTTTTAGATTTGCCCCACCCGCCACCCTGCCTGACTGCCTGTTTTAGCTCATAAAATTCATACAAATTACCCGGCCAGAATATAATTTACATTGCTGGAATTCTTATAATTTGGTGATCATTTTGAATATAAACATCATATATTTTGCATTAGACATACAAATTTTAGATAACATTTTTTCTCTGGGTAACTATGTTATCTTTTGTGCAAAATATATGACATTTATATTCAAAATATTCCTGGTCTTACAAGGAATCCAGCAATGTCAATTATATTATCCTAACTTTAGTTTGAGGTATTATTTATTACAAAAAAGTTAAGTATTCTGGTTTTCCCACACATCTCCTTGGGACGGTTGGTGGGGGGTGGGGGGGAGGGAGGGACCGACCGACCATCTGTTACCCCGTGAAGAATATTTTTTTTTTTTTATTAACTGAAGATATTTGTTTTAGCTCATAAAATTCATACAAATTACCCGGTCAGAATATAATTTACATTGCTGGAATTCTTATAAGTTGATGATCATTTTGAATATAAACATCATATATTTTGCATTAGATATAAAATTTTTAGATAAAAAGTTTAATCTGAGTAAGTATGTTATCTTTTGTGCAAAATATATGACGTTTATATTCAAATTATTCCTGGTCTTACAAGGAATCCAGCAATGTCAATTATATTATGCTAACTTTAATCTGCGGTATTATTTAATACAAAATGTTAAAATCTAAATTTTTCACCCAACATCTCTTGAAGGGATGATTGGTGGGGGGTGGGGGGAGGGTTGGGACTGCCCGCGCGGTTGGAAGAGGGGGTGAGGCAAGGTGGGGTACTTTGATTGACAGATAGTGTCGTGAAGATTATTTTTTTTTTATTAACTGAAGATATTTGTTTTAGCTCATAAAATTCATACAAATTACCCGGCCAGAATATAATTTACATTGCTGGAATTCTTATAATTTGGTGATCATTTTGAATATAAACATCATATATTTTGCATGAGACATACAAATTTTAGATAAAATATTTTTCTGAGTAACTATGTTATCTTTTGTGCAAAATATATGACATTTATATTCAAAATATTCCTGGTCCTACAAGGAATCCAGCAATGTCAATCGTATTATCCTAACTTTAGTTTGAGGTATTATTTATTAAAATTCAGTGGTCCCTCGGTTAACGAGCACAATCAGTTCCAGCAGGTTGCTCATTGACATTATATAATGCAGTGCAGTGTTGATTTAAAGAAAAAAATATTGAAATACACCAAGAGAACTAAAATTTTATGGGTGAAATGGTGCCATGGGGTGACTTCTCTTCCACCCCAATGCCTTCTCTTCTCCCTTCTCCTCCACCCCCATTGTAATTCCCATCATCATCATCATCAACATCCAGGAGCCTTCTACATACACACCTCAAAGTAAGTGAACTTTTCTACCATTTTTGTTGAATTTAGGCAATTTTCGGTGAGCTGGAACCAATTACCCAAAAACCCATTGAAACAATGGTTTCCGTTAACGAGTTTTTCGGTTAACGAGCAATCTTCTACAACCTATTGTGCTCGTTAACCGAGGGACCACTGTATACATATACACACACATACATACACATATACATATAAATTAGAGTGGAATTTAAAAACATAAGTATAATGGGGGAGCAGTACAATATGGGTTGTGCAGTAATAGGGTTGAACAAGAGGACAGAGCTTTCAGGATTATGTCTAGTTGGCAATTATGTGTATTGCAATGGTAATTACTTATTTATTTACATGATAATTTCTGATAAAATGGATTTGGTGGTACAATAAAAGCAGGAACTGTAAATATAGTAAGTGTTACAAGAAATATTAATACTTCGACAATAGATATTTTTTTAGAGGTGATTTAAAGGAAGGGAGCGTAGTCTTTGCTGGGATGTGTGGGGGTAAGTTGTTCCACACCTTCACACCATGATATTTTATGGAGGTCTGGGACTGAGAGGAGCGCATGGGGGGTGGTCTTAGTAGCTCTGGGTGCCTTAAGTTGTATCTCTGATTATTCCGGAACTGGATGTAATTATTGTCAAGCAAGTGATTGATAGATTTGTAAACAAAGAGGGCACAGCAGTAAGTGTTAATATCTTCGAATTTTAAAAATTTCAATATAGCAAATTTTTCGTTTGTGTGATCTGTTTTTTTTTCAAGTAGGTCATTGTCCGTACAACTCTCTTTTGTGCAGTAACCAGAGATTGTGTTTTTGAAGACCCAGAGGCCCCCCATAGTGTGTGACAGTGTATCAGGTGTTGGTAAACAAGATCATGATAGATTTCTTTCATTGCTGTGAGAGTGAGTGACTGTCGAGTATGATACATGATACCGCACTGTTTATTGATTTTACTGTGTATGACTTGTATGTGGTTTCTCCAGTTAAGTTTCTCATCAACAATAACTCTGAGGAATTTAGTATTTTGTTCGCTTTTGAGGACTATATTACCAAGGTACAGGGGGCTCAAGTCTGGAGGTAAGTTTTTTCTTCTGTGAAAGATCGTGTAGTGGGTTTTCTCAAGATTTAAGGTCAGTTTATTACGTGTTACCCAGGTCCCGACTTTAGTTAATTCAGTGTTCATAGTTCTCATCAAGGAATGGAGGTCTGAGTTGCTGGCATAGAGATTGCTATCGTCTGCAAATAAGTTGTATTTTATGAGTGAGCTGGCGTGGACTATGTCGTTTATATACAACAAAAACAGTACTGGACCGAGAATTGAACCTTGGGGGACTCCATACAAGATAGGCGAGGAGTCAGATTGGTGGTTATTATAACTGACATACTGCATCCTGCTGGACAGATATGAGGTAAACCAATTGTGGGACAGGCCCCTAACGCCGTAATGTTCAAGCTTTGAAAGGAGGATGGTATGGTCGACAGTATCGAAGGCTTTAGAGAGATCCACGAATATACCGACTATACTGCGCACATCATTGTCATTCCTAAATACCTCATTTAATTCATATTACGCTACATAACATTCAAATCCACCGCGCTTGTAGAATCTCAGAAAACGGGAATCATTGATAAAGGATAACTTACCTACTCAATGTTACTAGATCATGTGTTGTATTGTACCCAGGTACAGTTATATAATGTTAATTGTATGTATTCATAGCATTAAGGAGAATTCAGGGTATCCATAAGATGATTGGGAAAGTCCAGTTGAGCCGGACTAGTGTACTGTAGGACTAAGTGTGGATCGTGGTTTGAAGGTCATACTATTTACGTCTGTGAACTTGTAGCGAACATAACTTCCGCAGATATCATATGAAAATACATGAGAACAATGATCTGGAAAAAGGATAAATGTATCAGAACTATGTGAGGTGTTGGAAGTGACCCAGAAACTATACTTGAAAGGAAATATCTTGTTTGCATCGGTGTGGACATAATACACCTCGTCTCCTCGGGTGACGTATACCCACGACATGTGCAGTGATCCGAGAATTTTATGTCTGTGTTCAAGTAGTGCGATGTGTGAGAGGAGGATCCCTAATTACAGTTTTAAGTGAAGTGGATATACCCACGCTCTGAACATTCGGCTTTTATTTCAGGGCAGCGTCCCTTGTACCCGACCTACAGGTGTGAGTTGTTGATATAGCCCACTTAATTTCCCCAAGAACTGTCAAGCCCGAAACGTATTCTAGTATGTAAGTTCGGATTAGAATATGGATTTATAAGACACCAGGTCACAATAAACGGGAAAATGGAGAGGTGAGAACCATAAGAAATCAAAGTAAAAATTAAGCTAGTACTCCCCCCAAAAAGCGGGCGGGTCGTGTTGCGTCTCTGTAACAAAGCGTGTTCGGCATTCGGGCCTTCGATGTAGAGCGGCAGAAATTGGACAGTGGTTCCATAAGATCGTCAAGATCGTCTTAGTGATGTGAAAGTGTAAATCGATGTAGGACTTTTAATGCTAGACGCGATTGTATTTTTGAAAACTCAATTTCCACCGAATTGGAGGTACAGCCAGGGTCACAGGCCTATAACCACACAATCACTGCCACATGACAAAGCTTTTATTTTATTTTATTTTTTAGGGTGTTGTGGTCACGGCTGTGATAAAGGCCAACCAGGGAGTGTAGTACTGTGCCTTCAGTTAAATCAGTTCATAGTTGTCATCAGTGAATGCAGAAGAGACTATAAATAACTTAAAGTGAATACATATTGGCACTCAAGCTGGTAAGGACAACTGCCAGCCTATTCGTGTCATAGGTGCCACAGAGACTTTAAATTTTATTTTGTTTGTGTGCTTTCTCAAGGACTGAATCTGTGTTTATAATACACCACTCACAGGGAGATACAGTGTACACAGTGATAGTTCATAGTGTCATCAGTGACCGCTGAAGTTGTAAATAACTTAAAGTGAGCGCTCACTAGCAAGCAAGCTGGAAAGGCACCGTGCCAGCTGAAACCAAGTCGTGTCATAGGTGCCACAGAGACTTTAAATTTTATGTTGATTGTGTGCTTTCTCAAGGACTGAAACTGTGCCTACAATACACCATTCACAGGGAGATACAGTGTACGCAGTCACAGACGACAACTCTATAGGCAACAGAGAGTAGCTAAGTACTTTTTCTCTCTTTATTTTTTAAATAGGTGTAGATTTATACACAGTCTGCACCCCCCCCCCCACAACAACAACAACCATGAGTTTGATATGTGATTACTGCAGGGAGACGTCGGATATGGAGGATACAGGCCTGACTAATGCAACGTTTAGGAAGTTACTAACTGCCGTAAAGCATGATGGCTGTTGCTGGTATTGCTCTGGCTGCATAGTCAAGGTGAATGAAGCGATTGCAAGCCATAAGGGAACGAGTTCTCTAGGGACGAAAATAGATGAAGCAGGAGCCCTGCTGGTTGACAAACTGGAGCAAGTTGGGAAAGAGATCCTTGCTAAGACTGAGGAAGTAGCTGATAGAATGGAGGTGGTTGCTTAGAGGAGTTATGCTGACGTATTAGGAGGGCCACGGGGGGGGGGGCGGAGAGTAATGCAGAATCAGTACAGGTTCTACAGCAGATTGGGACTTTGAAGAAGTGTGTCGAAGAAATGAAAATTAACGGACCTACTGTTAGGGGAGAGGAGGAACACCAGGAACGGCTCCAGCGCAGGAACAATGTAATAGTTTTTGGAGTCACCAGAGAGCCAGGCGGAGGGAACTGTGAGTAAGGAAACACACGACAAGGTGCTGTTTCAAAATATTTGCACAGAGGTTCTGAAGATTCCAGCAACCCCTCAGGATGTGAGGAGGCTGGGACAAAAGCAGGGGGCTAAGCCTCGCCCCCTCAGGATCACACTAGTGAGTGAGGAGGAGAAATGGCAAGTTATTCGGCAGGCAAAAAACTTAGCAAGGAGCGAGGCATTTCGGGATGTATTCATTCACCCAGACCGCACGGTAATGCAGAGGGAACAGCACAAGATCCTGCAGGACTCAGGAGGGAGGAGTCGAGGGTGGGGTTATAAAACAAGTGTGCCGACACAGGGCCAGGGGGCAGCAGTGCACCCTCCACCCACTCAACCCCCCACCCGGGAGGCGGCACCAGCTCAGCCTACCGGACAGGAGGGAACGAGCGCCGTGTAAACAATGACATTTCTAACCACACCCTGCAAAATACAGTGTACTTAGCAAATGCTGCAGCTTCTGAGAATGTGGGTGGAGCGGGTTTATTACTAAGAGCAGAGACGTTACCGAGAACAAATTCTGGCTTGAATGTCATGTACACTAATACTGACACGTTCCTTGATAAGAGAGAGGAGTTTGAAACACTACTAAGAGTACACCAACCAGATATTGTAGGAGTTGTAGAACTGTTGTACAAGAACAGGAGAATCGACCCAGAGGAATGTGAGTTCAGTATTGCTGGATATGACTCATTTACGAACCTAACTCGAGAATCCTGCAGGAGGGGTGTGGTTATCTACGCTAGGCAAGACCTCAGAGCCAGCCAGGCGAGGGTACAGGGAGAGGATGTTTTTGAAGAGTCCAAGTGGTGTAAAATTAAATTAAAGGGAGGGGACTTACTTATCGTCGGGTGTATCTACAGATCCCCAAACTGTGGCCCACTAAATCAAAGGAACTTAAGAACCTCAATAAACAATGCGGCGATGCTCAACCCTAGCCACCTCCTTATCATGGGGGACTTTAACTATGGCGACATCGACTGGAGAAACGAGTCCACCCCGAATGACTTGAATAACCCTGCTACTCTTTTTGTAGAAACTCTGAGAGATAATTTTCTGTTCCAACATGTTAGAGACCCGACACAATACAGAAGGGAGCAAACATCCAAGCCACTTGACCTCATCATAACAAACGAGGAGGGTATGGTGGCCAAACTGGAACACCTTGCCCCAGTTGGCACCAGTCACCATACAGTGTTGTCATTCAGATTTAACTGTTACCTAGTTCAAGATAAGGCCAGGCCAAGGTGCAAATATTACAAGGGAAATTGCAATGGGATGAGGGAAGAGATGAGGGGTATCAACTGGCCTGACTTATTAAGGTACAAGAACGCAGACACTACGCTGAATATCATAACTAGTAAAATGACCCATTTGATCGATAAATATATACCCAAGACCAAACCCAGTGCTTCTAGGAATACGAGGGGATCCCTACACATGAACCATGCGGCGGTCGACAAAATTAAGAAGAAAACCCAGAAATTCAAGACGTGGGTTGGGTCAAACGATGAGCAAGACAGGAGGATGTATGCAAGAGCCAGAAACCAAGCAAAGATAGAGTGTAGGAGGGCTGAAAAGGAGTTCCAGAGGCTGGTTGCACGCGAGGTCAAGTCAAACCCAAAGGCGTTTTACCGCTATGCAAAGTCGAAATTGAAAACGCGAGTAGGAGTATCAGACCTGAGGCTTGAAGATGGTAGTTACGCAGATTCTGACCAGGATAAAGCTGAGGCATTGAACAGCTTCTTTTCCTCAGTGTTCACAAGAGAGGATGCAACTAACCTTCCTGCGTTTGAGGACAGACGGTTCGACACAGCACTGACCCACATTGTGTTCACAGAAGAGGGTATTAGAAATGAACTGTCCAGGCTAAAGGTCCATAAGAGTCCCAGACCTGACATGGTGCATCCTAGAGTGCTAAGAGAGCTGTGCAACGAGCTTGCAGGGCCCCTGAAGCTCCTGTTTTGTAAATGCCTGGATGAACAAATGGTCCCCAGTGAATGGAAAGTGGCTTATGTGAGTCCAATCTTCAAGAAGGAAGATCATCACTCCACGAACAACTATAGACCGGTGAGCCTGACCAGCATAATATGTAAAGTACTTGAGAGTATTATCAGAGATGCCGCGATGGAACATCTACTACGAAACAACCTTGTAAAAGATTGCCAACACGGTTTTATGCCGGGGCGCTCTTGCTTAACACAATTGCTCAAGGTATTGGATATTTGGACCCATATTCTGGAACGGGGTGGTAATATCGACAATATTTACCTAGATTTTGCCAAGGCTTTCGACAGTGTACCCCACGAAAGGCTGAAAATCAAACTGGAAGGGTACGGAATTCGGGGAAATGTCCTAGCGTGGATAGAAGACTTTCTACATGACCGCAAGCAGTGTGTGGTGATTAATGGCACGAAATCGTCATCTGTACCTGTAACAAGTGGGGTACCACAGGGCAGTGTATTGGGCCCGCTGTTGTTTGTTTGTTTCATAAATGACATGCCTGACGTTGTACACTCCTCCATACAAATGTTTGCCGATGATGGCAAGTTATTTCGGGAAATTAAGAACCAAGCGGACTGTGAAGAGCTGCAGAAGGACCTCTATGGGCTCCAGGAATGGTCGAAGAAATGGCTGCTGAGATTCAATGTCACGAAGTGTAAGAGGATGCACCTGGGGCGTACCAACGGTAAGGAGGCGTATCATATGTCCCAACGGGATGAAGAAAATGCACTAGTTGAGACTGTGTGTGAGAAGGACCTAGGTGTGTATGTTGACAATGAGCTGAAGTTCTCGGGCCATTGTGAGAAGAAGGTAAATCAGGCAAATAAATTATTGGGTCTTATAAGAAGGTCGTTCAGATATCTAGACGGTCCGTCCCTCGTGACGATCTTCAGGAGTGAAGTGCTTCCCCATCTGGAGTACTGTCACCCCATCTGGTCCCCGAGATATGCTAGGGACTGTCAGTTGGTTGAAAATGTTCTGGTGCCTGCACTTCGGCACCTCAGCTACCCTGAGAGATTGGAGCGCCTGAACTTGCCTAGCTTATACTACAGACGGGCAAGGGGGGACCTAGTTGAGGTGTATAAGCATCTCAGGGGGCACTACTCAGTTGAGTGTCCTTACTTGGAGCTGGCGGACGGTCGCCCCACAAGGGGTCACAGCTCAAGATTGAAGAAGCCGCAAGTCCAGAAAACCGTGAGGGCAAACTTTTTCGGAGTGAGGGTTGTAAACTCTTGGAACAATCTACCAGAGAGTGTTGTGACGGCACCGAGTGTGAGCTCTTTCAAGAGAAGACTTGACCAACACTGGAGCGGGTTCATGTACATTCAGGAGCCGGTGCATGCCCAGTATTTGCCAACAGTGCGTGACAGAGACGTGACCGATCGCCCGGGCGGCTAGCGAGCCGATCTTTTGGTGAAGAATATAAATGAAAAGAGACGTGACCGATCGCCCAAGTGGCTAACAAGCCGATGAGTGGCGAAGAGGATAAAAGTAAAAGTAAAAAGTAAAGATTGGAAACTGTAGGCCTACGCGGTGAGAAACGGCAAGGCACTGCCCTCAGTATCCTTCGTTCTCCTGTCATGATCGTGATAACGGCTAACCTGAAAACCTTAAGGATTCATATTACGCTCAAACGTCCACAAAACCTTCCGAGTCCCCCAGTGGAAACGTCCCCCGTTTTCTCTGTTTCCTTGATGACGTCATCGATAGGCCGTCTTTGTCTTAAGGGAACTTTGAATATAATCCGCGGATTTCGTAGCATGATGCTGTATGTTGGGACCTGTTGCCATCCAACCCTTTGTAATCAATTTAATTTTGCTTTTGATAGCTGCGTCAGAGCATTGTTAGTGAGGATAAAAGTAGGGAATGAAACTGAGTTCATAGTCTCAGTTTCAACGTCAGAGTGTACTGTAAATTAATTCATCGAAATAGAAGTAGGTGGACTCCCTGACCTATTTTGAGTGAGTGCCGCGGGCATTTCTACCGTTAGTAAGTGCTCGCCCATTCACCCATACAGGTATGCCATTCCACTCTGTGTTGTAATTCGCCCTTCTTTAAGTGATTTGACCCAATTAATAGTTGATTGTGCAAGTGTTACAGTAACGTAGTTGATATGCTCTGAGTGAAGTCATATTTACGTCTTTAACGTCCCCTGAAATGTGATGTCGTTGTCACTGTTAGTAAGTGCCCGTCTCTTCACCCATACAGGTCCCTAACGCAGCCTAGGCCGTGTCTGTAGAGTGGAGGTTGTATCCACTATGTCTGGGGAGATGTCCGAGGTCCCGTAGGATCAGTTACCTTCGTGAGACCCGACCGTCAGACACTTCACACTACCTATGGCTCCCATAGCTGGCTCGTCTGGCCCTAACGCTCGGCCTGCGAGGTGACCCCGGATCACCAAGCCACACACCACTACCAGCCCCCATCATTGGTGGATGAGTCTCTAACTCAGTAGGGCTATTTGTGTGGTGGGATTAATCCACTGGGATCTTCAGAGTTCGTCGGAAAGTACCCCATGGTGGCTGGACCCCATGGCGGTTGCTTGAGTATCACTCCTGACAACTGAGTGTTGTAGTGGCAGTTGCCCCTGGTCTTTATGGTGCTAAGTGACTATAAGAGTTATGTGTTATTGAGTATGTCCACCCAGTAGGGTTGGGAGTGTTATTGAGTATGTCCACCCAGTAGGGTTGGAAGTGATATTGAGTATGTCCACCCAGTAGTGGTGGGAGTATGTTGAGCCTGAGGGCCTGAGGGCCTAGTACTAGATTTCGTCTGTTGGTGCATATAAATTCTTTCTCCTAATTTCATATTAATGTTTAAATAAATTTTGTATTTGTATATTGTGTCTATTATTTACCTACAGTATTTACCGTTATTTCTTCCCTATTACTTGATACTATCATTACATCTACCCACGAGCCTCCTCTCGACACGCTACCAATGGTAATAAGTATGAGAGTAAAAGGAAGTGTTACTGACACACAGGCCCTTATAAAATGGTGGCAGCTCAGGCCCTCATACTCCCATCAACTCAGGTCAGTGTCCTCCATCGGGCTGCATCCCGCCCTAAAAAAGATATATAGCAGTTATTTCAGCTTAAGACTTTGCCTGATGTATAAAGTGAAGTAGTAATGTGTTACAGGGGGTAATAACCGCTCATCAAGCATTATTTCTGAGTATCCTTCGTTCTCCCACCAACTCAGGTCCCATGCGGTCAGAGCTCCTTGCTGTGCGTCGGCCAATATCCCTGTGAGCGTCCCACCATGTGAGATGATTACTCCCAGCTATGCTCTTCCACTGTGAACCTGTGGATTCCCGGCATACCACCACACATGAGTAGGAATACATAATGAAATACGTGAGAAACTCCGCGGTCGTCACTTGGAGCGACCTATACTACCAGGCGTAGAAACAGTACTGGTATGTCTCTTGGTGTAGGCCTCGTCTCTACCCACTGAGGGCGGTGTGCGAACGAGGTGCCTGATATGTGTACCTAGAAATTACAAGGAGTCCCATACTTGCAGGTGTGGTGAGCTGGTGCTACAGGGAGGTGAGATGGTGTTACTATGTATGATGACCTAAGGTGCTATATTCCGTACAGGTGGAGCAGTCCGAAGTGTTGAGTGTGATTGTAAGAAGGGTAACCAAAATCATTGTTGTTCTTCTGAGGAAGGCCAACTCATTTTTATTTTACCTGAATGCAGTATGTTTTATAAGGAATAAATGAGTTAAGACATGTTATGGTTTCACCCTTCTTTTCCCTTATCGATCTGGTCAATGAAAAACCCAACTCAGTGCCTATTCCACTCTGCATGCTACCTGACGAGCTACATACTGCCCAGAGGGGGTCTGGTGGCAGCAATCTTTAAAATTAAGACTATAGTTAAGTTATCCCCTTAGACTTAGTGACCCCAGAATCTGGAGGTATACTGTGACATTCCTATGGATACCCAGTCATGTCGGTATCTTGGGGAATGAGGCAGCAGATGGCCTTGCCAAGAGTGGCTGCAACAAGGCGACACCTGACTACGTTGTTCCTCGAACACTTTTACAGATTAGGACCCAAATTTGCCGCAAACAGAGAGAAGCCCGAGAAGCAGCCATCCCCCTGGACTCCCCGCCCACCTGGTACGATGTCCTCCGTAAACTTCCTGACCTCTCGTATGTCTATGGGAAAGGGTTGCAGAAAAGGGACGTGATTGCCGCCCGTATCATCATTGGGTATGACTTTGCTTGGGAGATTGGTATCCTCGCATCCCCTGAACAACGCTCTTGTGCATTATGCAGAAGACCCGACAGCAGCACCCTTATCCACTACCTCCTAAGATGTCCCCACACACAACGCTTCCGTGACGCCTGCTGGACCACCACTCCACGACCCCCTGACGGAGACACGATGATCCTCCCCATACTGGCCAGATATTATGTAAATAATATTGATAATGTGTTAAAGGAATATCCTTCCTTCCTTCCTTAGGCTTTAGTAAGCCCCTTTATAATATTTATGCTGTATATACTTGTCACACTTGCCAGATGCTTCTGGTGTTATTGTACAGGGGTACCTAGTGACAGCACTAGGAGGATCTCCTAGTGTTTCCTCTATCAAGGAATAAACTGTTGAAATTACAATTAAAATTGATACTTTAAACTGACGTGTTCTTACTGCCCTACAGAAAATGGTCATAATCTTTATCATACGTGGACTATTATAAACTAGTAAGTTTTTTTTATGTTTATATTATAAACGAAAAAAATACAGTTTAAGGTGAATTTTTACAATTTTAACTCATTACCTCATAGGATAAATAAAATATTCAATCCAAAAGAGTTTAAATGGTGAAATATTTATCTTCAAGTGTGTTTCCAAGTATTCGGGGAGCGATCCTTCAAATGTTTCCAGGAGAACTTTTAAATCTTGCCTCTTGAGATGCAACAATGTCTATAATAAGTTTGTTTGTTGCCTATCATAATAAATATATTAATTTATCACGTTCTTAAAATATAAAAATAAATAATGTTATGTAACCGAATTGTCATATACTGTATAATGAGGCATAAGAATTATTCAGTACATTGATCGAAATAATTAAAATAAAATAATGTAAAGCTTCGTTGTATTTCTGTTACTAAAAAAAAAATTATGTTGTGCAAAATTCATAATTAATCATTAACATGTCATAGATTATTTCCTTACTATAGGCGGGGTGAGGGAGGGGAGACCCACGTCAGTACCTCAACAGCTGGTGGTGTGAGGCAGACTCTGTACACTACTTCACTGCCACCACTACACACTCTCCTTATACTGCCACCACTACACACTCTCGTCATGGATGTGAGTTAAAGTGATCATGGTTTTATTTATTGAACTAATTTACATTAAAGCGGAGTTAGTGTTAGAAATGTCAGTGGGTACAAGATAAATGAAAGGTGAAAGTAAGAGTTAGGTTTCCATATTTTAATTAATTTTTAGTATAAGCTCAAAGATAAGTGTTTGATGACTGACCCGCGGCTTATTTTTATTAGAGAAACTATTATACAAATGCCATAATTTCACTGTGTTTTATAGTGGACACTGTCGTAGTTTGTGCAAATGTGTTAAAAATGGATATTTCTAAATTAAACCTAAGCTAACCTAACCTAACCTTAGTGGACATGAAAAACAAACAGCAGAAGCATTGTTAAAAGACCTCATCAAGCTAACCAAACAAACGTACCTAATCCTACCGCAGTTCCTAGCCTGGGGTGCTCCACCCGCCTGTATATAAAAAAGAAAGAACTTACTATGATACGGTGTAATTTTACGCCCATAACGAATGGTTCATAAACATACACTGGGCATTGGTGTTGATCCGGGCCGGGCGGCGGAGTGTTTTGAAATACTGTGCGTCCTGGGATGAGACGTCACCGCCGCATTATTGCCCAGAAGATAGCGTAGTGCACACCTGTGCGCCTAATTATCTACCAGACGAAGCATTTCTACAAGAAATGATTATCATATCAGAACTAACTGATGAAAATAAAGTAAGAAAAAAATGGTCATTGTGGGAAAAATGTGACCAGGGATCTGAGTATTGAGTCATATATTGTTAGATAGAGAAAAAATAAACATATTTCTTCTGTAACGTTTCTGTCGGAAAGGTGCATTTCATGGCCGTAGGCTTTTTTAGGGTAAAATTTAGCATTTCAGTCATCCACCTACAGCTGCTCCCCAACTTACAACGGGGTTAGGGACCCAAATCCAGGTCATAAGTCGAAATGGTCATAAGTCGAAAATGCTTAAATAATACATAGAAAATCTAATATGGGTGTCTCTTTTTTCTTCTCAGCACCACAGAACTCTCACTTCTAAGCTTGCCAGCCATTTTAAAGGGAATTACAAACGAAAATTTTGTCTGTGTACTGTTGGGACTCAAAAATAAGTAATTTGACAAAATTTTGGTCCAACTGAGGCAGGTCGTAAGTGCGGGTGGTCGTAAGTCGAGTAGGTCGTAAGTCGGGGAGCAGCTGTGTTTGGAAGTAGGTCAGAATCCTTTAAAGACCTCAACAACAATTAGAAAAACATAATTTCGACCTAACCTAACCTAACCCCCTCTCGGATGGTGGTAACTTAAAATCCTAAACTTCACTGGATGACAAATGATAATAATACCGATTAAGTATTTTTTTTCTGGTGTATTTTGGTGTTCTTGCAGTAGGCAATTGTTTACAGTAGTTGGCCTATAAGAGAAACAAAATCCAACTTAGGTTTTAGTGTACAAGAATTCAAGCTTCCTGCAACAAAAACAAATGAAACAATATTAACATAAACAAGCATCAACAAAATGCTGTACAGATGCCACAGCTACTTCACTCCTGAGCAGTTGCTTCAAGTATATAAGGGATTCATTCGTCCTAACTTGGAGTACTGCTCTCATATCTGGGGTGGCTCTTCTTCTGTCCAACTGTTAAATAGGGTGGAATCAAACGCATTTCGTCTTATTAACTCTCCTCCTTTAGTCGACAATCTCTCTTCCTTTTCTCTTCGCTGCAATGTTGCTTCACTCTCTCTCTTTTACAGGTACTTTAACGGGCAATGTTCGGTGAATTTGGCATCCTGTGTACCGCCGGCAAGGCCGTGGGCTCGTAACACACGTCTTGCTTGCGGTGCCCACCATTTCTCAGTGGATGTCGGTCACACTAGAAAACCCGTTATAGTACATTCTTCTTTCCTCACAAAGCCAAACTGTGGAATGCACTGCCGTCTTTTGTGTTTCCATACTTATGCAATCTGTCTTACTTTAAAAAGCTGGTTTTCCGGCATCTTCGTGGTGTACAGTAGATTAACACAGTATAACCTTTTTCTTCTCTATTTTTAATTTCTTTCTGTTCTTATTTTTTCGTCCCCGAGGTCCCGTTGTGGGTCGTTCGGCCTGTGCCCGGGTGGGCTAATTCCCATAAAAAAATATATATATACATTATAACATTGACCCCCTTCTGAAATATTACTGGTACTGTATGATACTTAAAGGTCTAAGGACTTACAGACATAAGCTTTGGCTTATCCTAGTACAGGTATCTGGAAATACCTCAACTGTAGTATCACCATTATGAAAATCCTGATTATGAATGAGACCATCACAAGATTTATTCACTGTATGCTGAAAATCTCCACAGGGTATGCCAGGTCCTGCAGTGAAACAGTATTTTTTTCCATCACGGAAATGAATGTGAGCGTAAGAAGGATTAGCATCCAGGAGATCTACTTCTTCAACTAAAGGATCATATTTAGTTTGACAAACATGGTAACATAGCAAGACAGGACCAGGACAAGTCAACCATGCAGGAATTGACGAACCAATCGTGGATCGGCGTTGAAAATGAAAAATGCACTTGTGAGGTGAAGTGTTAGTAGTGGTCGAGCGTATTGATTGAAGCACATTCTGTGGAACGGTTTCCCCACTTAGACGTAGGAAGATCCCTCGATTTAAGTGCCAACGAAATAGTCTACCATATCACTCCATTTAAAAGCTCTCACTGGGCATTTCCATGAGCATTATGTGGTGTTGTTCGACTAGTTGAAATGCCTCGTTCATTCAAAACCTACTTCAGCTCAGTCGATATAAAAGCAGACCCACGATCTGAGTGGATAAAGGCCGGCATGCCAAAAATAAAAAAAAATTGAGTCAAACATCTAATCACAGTTATAGCAGATGTATCAGGACATGGGAATGCAGAAGAGAACTTCGAGAATTCATCCACCATAGTAAGCAGATAGCTGTAACACTCGGCAAAGGACCCTTAAATTAATATTAAGTCTTTCAAAAGGTTGAGTTGACTTCATCAACTGAGACAGTTGTGGATGGTAAAATCTGGGATTGCATTCAGCACCTACTCGACTAGAAGAAACTCTCTTGATATCATCAATAGAATATTGGAGATTACGGGTTTTCACAAAATGAACCATTCTTTTCACTCCAGGTTGGCAGAGAGAATTGTGCAATTCAGCCAGCCTATCAGAGCCCATGGGTGCACAAAAGGCCCTAAAAAAGGTATCAGCAGCTACATTCTCCTTTCCAAGTCTATAGAAAATGTCAAAATCATAACATGATCCTCCAGCGCTGAATTTTATAATTTTTTATTTTACCTGCAGACCTGGAGTCAAACATAAAAGAAACTGATTTCTGATCTTTCACCAATGTTAAGTGGCGCCCAGTTAGTTAATGCCTCCATTTACGCAAAGCCTCCACTGTGGAATATGCTTCCTTTTCCACTGATGAGTGCTTCTGCTCACTGACATTCAAGGTCCTGGAATAAAATGCAACAGGTCACCCAGCCTGATTTAAGACTGCAGCAATAGCAGTCTGAAGTGTCCATTTCAACCACAAAAGGTATAGATTCATCAATGCAATAAACCACAGCATCTTCTATCTCCTTCAGAGTCTCAATAGGATCTCTAGCTTCACATGGCAATGGGAAAGAGTTGACTTGAATGAGTGACCTCACTTTACGTGAATAGTTAACAATCCACTGTGAATACTATGAAAATACTGTATGCCCAGAGCTCGTCATAACGAATTCACGTTATGTGGAACAGGAAGATCCCCGAGAGGTTTAAGATGTTCAGGGTCAGGTTTAATTTCCCCATTAGAAATTGAATATCCCAACAAGTTGACAGACTCAGTAGAAAAGGTGCATTTATCATTATTGAATGTGAGGTTATTCTTTTTGGTATCTTTGAGAAACTTATGCAGATTAATATCATGTTCTTTGGTTCCACCGCGTATAGTTACATTTTCTAATTAAGCAAAGGTACCAGTAAGAGCATTTACAGCAATGAAATCATCCATAATATGCTGGAAACAAGCCACACCACTGATGACACCAAAAGGCAATCTGCAAAACTGATACAATATTCCACCTGCCTCAAAAGCAGTATCAGGCCTATCCTCCTCACGCAAAGAAATCTGATCATAGGCAGACTTCAAATCAATGGTTGTAAAGAACCGGCACTGTGCTGCCTTATTGACTAAGTCATCTATACAAGGCAGTGGATATGCATCAAGTTGAGAAAACAGTTCATCGTCTTAGAATAGTCTGTGACCATCCTTGTCTTGTCATTCATTAGTAGTAACAAGAGCCTGTGTCCGTCAAGAAGATGAGCTAGGTTCAATAATACCTTCTAACAGTAGTCGACTTACTTCAGACTCGGTGAATTTCTGCTGTACCGTCTAGATTTGGAAGCAGTAGGCTTGCAATCGGGCATTACATTAGAGAAAAGAGGTGGAGGAGGATGTCAATCCACTTACTGTTAAAGGGGGTTTCTTCCCTCCAAATTTCACACTTATATAATCATGTAGTTGCTTAGAATCCTGACCTAATATTACATCACTACACAAATCAAGCAAGACAGATAGATTGACGTCTTTCTAAATATGACCCTGCAATTCAAGGTTTACAATACAATTCCTTAGTTGAGAGAGAGATGAGATGGCCATTGACATTCGACTATTTCTAGGATACAGTAGTATATCATCATACTTCGCCAGCTTTTCATACAAAAGCTCTCAGAACTTCCAGTATCCAAAAGAGCATCTACCTTATTACCATTCATTAACATATGCCCTGAAGCTCCGGATATACTCGCCGGTACTGATGCTAGAGTAGGGGAATGAGAAGCAGTTATTGTAGATGATGACCTGCACACTTTAGTAAAATGCCCTTTTTTACTACATTTGTTACAGGTCACTTAACGTGCTGGACACTTGTGACGAGGGTGCCTACGATTTCCACAAAAATAATTAACTTTTGTAGGTTAGCAGAGGGAACAGCCTCAACTTGAGAATCTCTATCCGACCGTTCTACATTACCGCTATCACATCCGTCCACTCCAGAAGTAGAGACAGAATGCACAGTCACAGGAGGTGCCAAATACGATTCAGAACTCCTCTGAACGAGGTCCAGAGCCCTAGCTTGGTCAGACGTAGACTGTAGGTCCAAAGTCTTATTCTCGAGTAGACGTGGCCAAATGATATTAGACTGTAATCCACATATGAATGCATCCCATATAAATTCTTCTTTGTACTTCTCGGCTGACACTGCTTTGTAGTAACAGTCGGCACTAAACGGCTTCAAAGACTGGAAGAACTCATCCAGTGTCTCACCTGGATGTTGATCTTGCCAAAAGCTGCCTAGCAAACACCTTATTTTTAGGTTTCAATTATACAGGAAGACCTCGTTTAAGGTTTTCGTTCAGTTCCTGAAAACTGCGATGTTAACGAAATAAATTTTCCCCTTGAGAAATAGATCAGATACGGGAGTTACGATCCTGAGCCTCCCTTTGCCCCATGAAAATGCATTACATTTACAGAAATTCGATGGCATTTTTATAGAAAATAGTATATGCTGTATACTGTACAAATTAAACTAAATCATTTTGTATTGTACAGTAAAGCCTTGAATAACGACAGTACTGTGTCCTCCAATATTGCAGTGTAAGGTGAATCATTGTATCGTGAATCATTAATTACCATTAAAACAAAGTAATAATAATGAGATGTGTTCCCCAGTGTGACCTTTTCATGTCTTTTGTGTGGCTTTTTACCCTCTTTTCCCCCCAAAACAATACAATTTATGAAAACTGCAAACTATATTCTTTAAATAATGTTTCTGAATGCACCTTATACAATATAAATGAATAATAATATGCTCACACAAGAGAAAATGGGACGCCATTGTTTTTGTCAGTGTTTACACAAGGGTCAATGGTTCTATATAAGAAACTGAAGAAAATAAGAACCTAGTTGTAGCTGTAGTAAAATTAATGTAAAAAAAATGAATATGCAGTGGTCCCTCGGTTAATGAGCACAATCCATTCCAGCAGGTTGCCCGTTAACCGAAACCATTGTTTCAATGGGTTTTTGGGTAATTGGTTCCAGCTCACCGAAAATTGCCTAAATTCAACAAAAATGGTAGAAAAGTACACTTACTTTGAGGTGTGTATGTAGAAGGCTCCTGGATGATGATGATGATGGGAATTAGAATGGGGGTGGAGGAGAAGGGAGAAGAGAAGGCATTGGGGTGGAAGAGAAGTCACCCCATGGCACCATTTCACCCATAAAATTTTAGTTCTCTTGGTGTAATTCAAGATTATTTTCTTTAAATCAACACTGCACTGCATTATATATTGTCAATATGTAAAATAAATTTCAAAATGACCAATAATTTGCTTGGAAACAGAAAAAAAGCATTTAGTTGATGAGAGTCTCAAGTAAGATGTTACCTCCACTGAAAACAGAGAGAGACTAACGCCTGTCTGGTGTGTTAACAGGCTGGATGGCACGCCAGAAACTAGTTTCTTTTCCTTCATTTATGTTCAATAATTGTTAAAATGACTAAAAAAGTTAATATTAAACTTTTAAAATTATTGAATAGTATAAACTTCTTGATATTTACTAAAATAGTAAGGAATTTAAGCCCTAAAACCGATTACTGTATTGGCAGACTAATACTACAGCTGGTGGACCGCCAAATGCAAGTGAAAACATGTTGAAGTCGGCTCGTAAAAAACTCGTTAATCGAGGGATTGCTCGTTAACCGAAGTTAAGAATCTATGGAAGGTAAATCTTTAACCAAAATCTCGTTAACCGAGAGATCACTGTACAGTATATGTTTTAAATACTGCTATAACGCGTGTTTTGACAACGCGAATTGGCTCTAACGCGATTTTGAATAGAGGAACGATATTTGTAAAACGCGAACGCTTGTTTGCTGTAACGTGATTTTTGCTTACTATTTCTCCAATTTTGCAGTATTAATTGTGAATATGGTAAAGAAGAATATCTCCAAGAAGCGTTCTGGTGATCGCATTCCCGGTGATGATCGTAAAAGAAAGGCTACAGTAAAAGTCCAAATATCCGGATGCCAGAAATCCAGACCACCCGAGAATCGGACTTTTAGGAAATTCAAACTTTTTTTAATTTTTATATTTATTTGGCTTTTGTGTGTATGTGCGCATGCGCGCATGCGTGAGTGCCACAGCGACAACAAGCGACCATGCGGTTGCCACTTTAAAACGAGCAATCAAACTGTGACAACGTATGTAATTTTGAGTCCTACTCTTTTCATTTACAGAGTACTACATGTATTGTACAAGCCCATAATAATGGCTCCTAAATTAGATAAACTTAGTTGTGTGAAGAGAAAGAAGAACACGTTGAAATTGAGTGACAAACTTGAAATTATTAAGAAACTAGAACGTGGTGTGAGCAATACTGTTCTCATGGAAACATATGACATTGGAAAGTCTACAATTTATGATATAAAAATGGCAAAGAATAAAATCATAGAATTCACAGCTTTTTCCTTAAAACTGCTCTTTTGATAAATAAAGCATGCTATATTTGCTAATGAATAAACTATCAAAATGTACCTGTTCATCTCTTCTTTATTCCTCCTTAAATTTGAATTTTAAAAGTACTGCCTGAGAATCCGGAAAATCCGAAAATCCGGACCAACCCTATCCCCAAGCAGTCCTGATTTTTGGACTTCTACTGTATAACACTTGAAGAGAAGCTCGATGTTATCAACCTCAAAATCACCCTTATCCCCCATCAAGTTATATTCATATTTTTTTCAAGGTAAAGTGTTACATTTACTGTATGATTTCATTATTAGATAAGAATGTAACATTTATTTAGACTGTGCTATCCTTTGTGTTAGGCTAACTACTAAATTTTTTTTTTATTTCGAGTAATCTGCACCTAACCCTATTTTCTCTATAAGCCCTGTTATTTCTATTGCGCGAATTTCTATAACACATTGTTTTACAAGAACACAACTATCGTGTTATAGCAGAACTGACTGTAATGTTATTTAATGTTAATAAATGGAACAATAGAAGTAGCTAACCACTAATGGCAAAGATAAAGCGAGACTGCAACGCCAACGTATGAACAGTAAGTGCATACATGTGAAAACATATCGTCATTTCTCTACTTATGAATATGAAAGCAACACTTATTACTGTTCATATGTGTTTTAAATAATACAAAAATTCAACTCGCCAATAGTGGTAAAGTCTAAAACATAAGGACAGCCAATGTTGTTGTGTGAGTTTTTACTCAGATGACGAAGTCATTTGGTTCAACTCTGGCTGAAGCTGTACCTTTCCATAAAGATATCAAAGCTGTTGCTGAAACTGTTGCTGAACCTGAAGTTGTTGTTGAAGCTGCTTATGATGCTGAATTTGATGGTGTAGCTGAAGTTGATGGCTTAGGCCTTCGAGTAATAAAGCTGTCTAAAGAACCTTTCACAGCTGCTTTCTTTTCTCATTATGCATCTTTATGTAGAGGTCACATGCATTTTTTACATCTCTTAATTTTAATGCTTCGTTCTGTTAATGGATCCACTTCAGAAAATATGTTCACTGCTTCCTCCATATAATATACACAGACCTCTCACCTTTTTCATATCATTTTAACACACTTAGTTTCTCAGCTAAGCTTATACACTTTCTATTAGCTTTTGAACCAGCACTACCATCACTTGCTCTCCTGCTCATGTTGAATAAGGACACAAAAATGCTGTAAGAAACCTGAAAGTTTTTCTCCTGTTCCTGTTCAGATGCATCAAAACAAAAAGCCCGCCAGCTGCAACTGTTTATACAAGTGATGCTGGCGTCACCACTCACAAGCCCGTCAGCCACTGTGCGCAAAGCGTGTTTTTTTTATTTGTATAAGACATAATGGGATTTAGTTATTATTTATAGGAAAATTTTATTTTTTTATATTTTTATTCTATTTTCGTCATAAATACGAAGAAAATAATGGCGTAAATTGAATTGGGTCCTAAATTAATCTGGGTCCAAAAGATGAATCGTCGTTAGTAGAACCGTCGACATCGGAGGCTTTCCTGTACTCACTGATGGACGGAGGTGGTGGAGCGAGTGTTTGGTGGGTAGTGGAGTGGAGGAGGAGGGAGGCGAGTCACTGAGACCTGGCGGGTTGCTCCTCCTCGCATGCAGGCTGTTGTGAAGAAGCTGCTTCTGCCTTCCTGCGAAGAAAAGAAGAATCCAGCATTGCCTGCTTAGTGCTCCTCTTCTTCTCACTGTAGATCTCATTGTAACAACCAAGAGTTTCTTCCCTGTTGTATACAGTACAATCTTTGAGCTACGTTCTCTATTTGGGTCATCATTAATGAAGATTTGTATTCCTTGCTGGACCATGTTGAACGCTTCTGCCGTCCTCTTGGTTGTTCGTCGTGTTTCATCTTCGTCGTTGTCGTCGTCGTCTTCAACAGTCATATCTCCCGCCTCTGCTGACGGCCGTGTAATATTTCAATGTGATTCTGATCTTTTGAAGTGTTGTTTTTGCATAATGTACTATTACAGTACTGATATGTAATTTGTCTTAGTGTGTCTTATTGTAGGTAAAAATAAGTATACAGTCTCTCCTCGACGTACGACAACCCGGACATACGACGGCCATGGTCGTATAAAATATTTTTCACATTACGTATTTTCGAGTCCTGACGTTAGTGATCGCGCTGTGTACTAACAAAATTTTTGTTTGTAATTCCATTTAAAATGGCTGGCAAGCGTAAAAGTGGGAGTTTTCGTGGTGCTGAGAAGAAGAAGAGTCACCCATTTTAGAATTTCTATACTGTATATTATTTTCGACTTACGACCCGGTCGTCGGGACTGAACCCCTTCGTAAGTCGAGGAGAGATATATATATATATATATATATATATATATATATATATATATATATATATATATATATATATATATATATATATATATATATATATATATATATATATATATATATATATATATATACGAGTGAGTGTTGGAGCGTATGGCTGGGGGAGATAATGGCATATAAGACGCACGGCCATATAAGACGCACTCCATTTTAGCAGGAAGTATTTCGGTAAAAACTTTTGTGTGTATTTTTCTCCTGTATCCATAGTTTTCTTACCGAACCAAAATTACTGCACCAATAAATAAAAGCTAAATGAAAGTTGAACACAATTGCTACTTGCATACACTCCCTGCTTCACCATAGACCAGGGGTCACCAAACTACGGCCCGCGGGCTGAATCCCAAGTCCTTCCCCGGCTCGTGGTAGCTCCGCCTACGCTCTGACGTTACCAGAGCTTTCGTTCTGGCTTGCAAGTATTGAACAGAATGATTATGCGGCCCGCGCTCGTCATTCTTTCAGTTATCCGGCCCACTGTGAAAAAAGTTTGGTGACCCCTGCCATAGAACAACAGGGACGCTGCCTCCGCTAAGTCCCTGCCAACGGTCCCCATACTCTGTGCCCTCCTATGGCTCCTGCCTTCTTTATGTGTTTGCTCTCATGACAATTATTTCTTTTAATTTTTTTTCACAATATGTACAGTATGTAGGATAGTGTGTGTATGTAACTGAGTAACAATAAATGGAGAAAGTTATGTACATCTGCCCAAAAATACAAGTTGAAAGACAACCATAACACCTCACAGCTTGGCCCAGTAGACTGGTGGTTACAGTGACGAGTCTAACTGGGCTACAATGCCACCAGTGATGTTAACAGACAAATTCTTGTGTGATAACTGTTTTGGTATCACATTAAATGTTTGAATTAAATTCTGGAACTCTTTAAGTGGCAGGGCTTGATGTAAACACTTATAGCTGTTTCCTGCTTATTGTAGAAGCAGCTATACACACATATAATCTGAGAGAATAAATTGTGAATTCTTTCCAGGGAAGTGTTGTGAATAATATTTTGAGATAACACTTGAGTTATTTGTCTGACTTCCCTGTCCAAGTGGTAAGGATCTACTGGTCTCTACTGAGCGAGGCGTGGGAGCGAGCCGGCTGTTTTGATTAATCGGCTGACCTGCGCTTGACGTTCTGAGAGAGTTACAAGCCAAGTGTCTGTCGCGGGGCGCCGATTGGTAAAACGGTACAGCTCTTGCCTCGCAAGCGAGATGTCACGGGTTCGATTCCCGGGCCGGTGGAAAGTTGTTCGGACACACTTCCCAGCCTCCCTTGGTCCCTGTTCACCTAGCAGTATAGTTTTTTTTTTTCGGAATTAGCCAACCCGGGCACAGGTCAAACGACCCACAACGGAGCCTGGGGGGCGAAAAAAAAGAACGGAAAGAAATTGAAAATATAGAAAAAAAGGTTATACTGTATTAATCTACACCACGAAGATGCCGGAAAACCAGCTTTTTAAAGTGAGACAGATTGTAAGAGCATGGAAACACAGAAGAAGGCAAAGCATTCCACAGTTTGGCTGTGTGAGGAAAGAAGGAGGTACTATAACGGGTTATTCTCGTGTGACCGATATCCACAGAGAAATGGTGGGCACCGCGGGCAAGACGTGTGTTACGAACCCACGGCCTTACCGGCGGTACACAGGATGCCAAATCCCCTGAACATTGCCCGTTAAAGTACCTGTAAAAGAGAGAGAGTGAAGCAACATTGCGGCGAAGAGAAAGGGGAGAGAGATTGTCGACTAAAGGAGGAGAGTTAATAAGACGAAATGCCTTTGATTCCACCCTATCTAATAGTTGGACAGAAGAAGAGCCACCCCAGTTAGGACGAATGAATCCCTTATATACTTGGAGCAACTGCTTTGGAGTGAAGTAGCTGCGGCATCTGTACAGCATTTCCAATTTTCGGGAGGCAGCTTTAGTTATACTAAGGATGTGTGATTTCCAGGACATGTTGGAGGAAATGGTGAGGCCTAACATATTTATTTCAGAATTTGGGGGGATGATAGCGTCCTGAAATGTAATTGGTGGGAGATGGTCTACTTTACAAAGTGTAATTGGTAAATATTGAGTTTTGTTACTATTGAACTTAACCAAGTTTGTATCTCCCCATTCAGAGATGCTGCACAGATCCGCATTGATAGAAGTAATGATATCAGTTCTAGAAACAGATCTAGTTTGAGAGTTAGGAGGAAGGGGAAAATGTGAGGAAGAGTGAAGAGTAGAATCATCGGCGTAAGAATGGATAGAATTAGTTGTAGTGTGAAGTAAATCATTGATAAAAAGAAGAAAGAGAGTTGGTGAAAGAACAGAACCCTGTGGGACGCCACTATTGGTAGAGAAAGAGCGAGAAATCGATCCCTCGACAACAACTGCCATGGATCGATTCTCAAGGAAGCTAGAGATGAGAGAACAAAGTGGGGGAGAGAAACCAAAAGAGGGAAGTTTAGATAGCAAAGACTTGTGCCATACCCTGTCAAATGCTTTGGAGATGTCGAGGGCCACGACAAAAGTTTCCCCATAATCCCTAAGAGAGGATGACCAAAGATGGGTGCAATAGGAGAGCAGATCACCAGTAGATCTCGCCTGGCGAAAGCCATACTGGTGATCTGACAAAAGAGAAAAGCGTTCAAGGTGACGGAGAAAATGGGAGTTCAAGATACAGTGGGGTATGCTATAACGAACGGATCCTACTACGAATATTCCTATAACGAACGGTTTTACCTATAAAATTGAGAATGCTATAACGAACGCAACTCCTACAACGAACGTGGATGAATACCGGACTATTTCGCCTGGCGCATGAATATTGTTGTACCTCGACCCACAACAAGAGCGTCAGGCGCCATCTTTGTCTCATTGTGTAGCCAGTGCACCACTGTTATTGTTGAAATTTCGTCTTTTGATGTGGAAATTCGCATTATTTGTATAACTATTTTGTTATACAAGTATACAATTGTAACAATGAGTCGTCCAAAGCGAGTGAGAAAGCTAATAACCCTTGAAACTAAGAAAGAAATTATAAAGAAACGTGAGAATGGAAGAAGCATTGCGAAACTTAGTGATGAATATGGGATGGCTAAATCGACTATATGTACGATTTTGAAGAATAAAGAGGAGTTAAAAACTGTGCAAGTGGCTAAGGGAATCTTTAGACTTAGCAAAGCAAGGTGTAATGTGATTGAAGAGATGGAAAATTTACTCTTAGTGTGGATAAAGGAGAAAGAAATGGCAGGTGGTAACATTTGTGAAGCTATAATTTGTGAGAAGGCCAGACAATTGTTTGAGGACCTTAAAGCCAAGACTCCCAGTGGAAGTGATAGTGATGTGCCAGTGTTTAGGGGTACCTGCATGCTGAATAACACTAAGGTAAGATAAAGTACCGTATTTTTTACATTTTCCACAGAATTTTTTCAGTGTTAAGCGGTTGGATTTGGGGGCCTGGAACAGATTAATCCTATAACGAACGAATGCTATAACGAACGAGGTTCTGGAACCAATTACGTTCGTTATAGCATACCCCACTGTAGTTTCGAAAATCTTAGAGAGGGATGAAGTTAGGGCAATGCGGCGATAGTTATAGGGATTAGAATGGTCACCCTTCTTCGGGATGGGCTGAATCAAGGCATGCTTCCAAGAAGAAGGAAAAGTTTTGGTTTTGAGGCAAAGGCGAAAGAGGCGAGCAAGCACAGGGGCCAGGGCTTCAGCACACTCCTCAGAACACGAGGGGGTATTCCGTCCGGTCCATGCGCCTTACTCACATCCAACTTGGATAACACACCGGCAACCCTGCGAGTGGAGATTATAGGAAAGTGCATAGGTTCAGTAGGAGGTGCAGGGGTAGGAAGGGTAGAGTGGGAATCGTCTAAGGTGGAATTAGAGGAGAATAAGGTGCCAAAGAGGTTGGCTTTCTCAGGGGGAGAGTTGGCTATAGAGTTATTGGGACGGAAGAGGGGAGGAAAAGAAGGCGTGCAGAAGTTGTTACAGATGTTTTTAGCTAAGGACCAGAAGGATTTACTAGAGGAAGAATTAGTCAGGACAGCAGTCTTTCTTTTAATAAAATTCCGCTTGGCCCTACGAAGAATAGCCTTACAACGATTCCTAGAAGTAATGAAAGAGGTGTGGGTAATAGGAGAAGGAGATAGTTTCATAGCTCGATATGCCCTATCTCTCACCCTGCAAGCAAGAGAGCAGGAGCGATCAAACCATGATTGTAATGTGAAAGTTTTGGTAGAAGATGGGATAAATGCACTCATCCCGCCCTGTATAACCCCAGCAATGCTGTCAGCACATACTGTGGCATCCCGAGTGGAAAAGCAACATTCATCCCAAGGAAAGTCGGTGAAGAATTTTCGCAAGGATTGCCAGCTTGCCCTCCGATAGTGCCATAGTTGACGTTTAGAGGGGGGTGGAGTAGGTGGTCGTGCCCAGTTTGATTTAATAGAAATAAGGTTGTGATCAGAAGACCCTAAGGGGGCAAAAATTGAGTATGAATAGTGTGAGGGGTTAGAGGTAAAACAAAGATCAAGAATGTTAGCAAGTTGATCGAGTCGATCAGGAACGCGTGTAGGGTGTTTGATTATTTGTTCCAAATCATTAAGTAAGGAAAAAGAGAGTGCCTCAGCTCCACTTGGGTCATCTCTTGCAGAGCCAAGCCACTCTCTGTGATGTACATTGAAATCCCCTCGGTGGAGGATCTCGGTGTTGGGGTGTGTGGATAGCAACGACTCATGGCAAGAAGTGAGATAGTCAAAGAGTTCCAAGTAGGTGGTAGAGCTGGGAGAACAGTATAGGAAACAAAGAAAAATAGTCACAGTAGGTAGAGATATTTTGAGCCAGATGACATCATAAAGGGGAGATTCAAGATCCGTGAGTCAGGCTATAGGTGTACGTGTGTTGCAGTAGGCGCATACACCTCCCTTAGAACGGAAGTAGGTATAAAGGTTGTAGTTAGAGACTTGAAAAGGTTTGGGTGAAGCTGCTTTGGTCAGTTGAAGTTCGGAGAGTAGTAGAGGTCGGGGGAAGAGGTTGATAGATGGTGCTCCACAGAAGAAAAATTGGATCTCAGTCCGCGAATGTTGGAAAAATGAAGTGTGAAAAAAGCCGATCCTCCAGCAACCGCGGTGGCGTCAGTTGAGGCCCCAGTAGCTTGATGATGATCAGGTCGGCCCTGGGGTCCACAACCTTCCCGACCAGTGGGACCCATCCGAGAAGGCCCCGCTTCAGTATTAATATCAACTGACATAGGAGAGTAAAATAGAATGAATAAAACAGATCAAGAATGAGTAAGGTTTTAGTTGTGGTGTTGTCAATAGTAAGAGAGACAGTTGAGGCCCTGCAATTGTGTGTAAATGAGGCAGAAAGATAGATCAGCAACCTGGGACTTGGTCACAATTTTCGTGATGCCATATAGCAGCAGTGTCTACCGTTAGACAACACATTATGCTTCCAATATCTTCCCAGGTGGTAGTACCTCCCTGTTTGGTAGCTGCCTACTACCTGTGGTAAATTGAAAGTTGCAAATTCGTATACTGTACTTGTACAGGGAAAGTTGTTGGAGCTTCCAATAACTTGCTTAGACATAAACCATTGACTCTTCAGGCTTCTACTCCCTTGACTCTTCAGGCATCTACTCCCTTGACTCTTCAGGCTTCTACGCCCTTAACTCATGAGACATAAAGGCAAGCATGAACTTGGCATGCTTCCCTGTTGGGCGCTGTAAATGCTTCTGTGCTTCACCTTACACAAGGATGTAGCGGGGTGCCCAATAAATAATAAAAAGAAAAGAAAAAAAAAGTGTCTGTCGCTAACAACATGTTGACTCACTTGGTGAATAAGTTGGTGTTATTCATTTGGGTGAATAATTATATAAAGCAAAGGTGCTGTTACACTTGTAAGAGTTCAGAAATGGTTACTGCTTAGCTCTGAAGAATTGGATGCCTGCCATACAGATGTTAATTGCCTCGGGTTATCATCATCAGTACAATAGTTATAAATCCACCTTTTATATTTGCAATAATTATTTTAATTAATTAAAAATAAAAGTAATGTGTGAATAAGCTGCATGTACTGAGCAAGCAGAGGGTTTGGGTTGTGTGCCTCTGCTGACTGATCCTTAGCAACAGTTGCTAAGGATCAGTTGGCAATAGGCAGCACATCCCAGCTGAGCTGTGATGTAGTGTGTACACTATCTTGAATAATTTTAGCTTTTTTATGTTTCCATAATTTTTCCTAAATATTCTCTGCTGAAATCAACTTGAAAATCAGTGGCAAAGATGGTAAAGAAAACTTACAGCAGAGGTGTTTGTGTGGTGCTCACTTAAACTGAAACAGGCCCAACCAGCCGTGGCACCAGACAAGCTATTGACAAACTGGCCACTTCTTCCACGCTTACAATCACCTCCCACACATAACACACACTCATGATAGTAATATTTTTTATTTTATAGTTTTACATTATATTTATTTATTTATAAGTCACATTAGAACACTGAAATGATTTTTCCACAACTTTAATAGTTTCATTATATGTAACAATGGCAACATGCATTACCCTCTCACAGGCCACAGCTGACTGGCATGTCAGCCAGCTCACTGGCATGTCAGCCAGCTCACTCCTGGTGCGGCTATCAGAAAAACGCACTTCTTTAACTGTAATCGCTCATAGGAGCGACTGTGGCTGCGCAGGACAATAAGACCCTCTACGTTGACTCGAAGAATATAATTTGGTGAAAACCTGTTGAAAACATCTCACATACAGGTATAACAACTGCTGATATATCAGGACACTCAGTTTGAATAATATGATCAATGTACAGTACATAAATACACTTATTAAAGTCTTTCAATGCTCTCGGAGGATTCAACAGCTCACGATCACACTCACATGTTACGGGTCTAGTGGTAGACAAACCGGGACATGCGATGTCCTGCAGGAGAAATGTTGGCTGACGAGAATCAAGATGTTGCCTCCTCAGGAGAAGGAGATAGTCTACCCTCAGTCTGACTCATGGGCAACTGTGAGCCTTCAGCCTGCTTCATCAGCTACCTTAGTTGTAAACAGTCTCTTCACTAACATGTGTTGCTGGCACTAACATTAACAATTGTTCTACTCTATATAAATTATGTTTTTTTTAGAAATAAAGAAAACCTAATATAAAATATAATGTAAAAATAATAATAATAATAATAATTAATGGTTTATTGAAAGAGCTTGGCAGCCAGAAGGCTGAAAATATACAGTTACATATTTGGGGAATGGGTTTCGAATTACAAATAATATACAAGTAACATAAGTGATACAAATAAGATATATAATAACTAGATGGGGAAAAGCTCAAACTACAGTGCATTTCAACATAGTGACAGTGCAAGAAGTAGTATTTATTGGGAGTGAATACACTGGTTTATTACAAGTTATTGATAATTTTTACATTGGTTGGGACTGGGCTGTTCTTATAGCGATCAGTTCGTGCACGTATGGGCTGGATGCGGTTGTGGTGTCGAACGGCAATTCTCGGGCTATGGATCTCAGGTGGTAGTAGGAGCCGGTGTCGAGGATGGTGTAGAAGCTTCTTACCAAATTTGCAGATGAGGTCGTGGTGATGGTCAGTGAGAGTCGAAAGGGTCAGTGTGTTGAGCGCTTCTTGATATGTGGAGTAGGAAGGGGAGAGAATAATCTTGCATGCCCTCTTTTGCACTTTTTCTAGGTGTTTACGTTGTGTGGCATTTAGGGAGGAAGACTAGGTAGGGGAGGCATAGGTGAGCTTGGGAAGTATGAATGTTGTGTAGAGCATCAGTGTGTGAGTACAGGTGGTGGGCTATAACTCACCACACGTGTTTGTTGTTGCTTTTAATAAAACTACAAATGTTGTCCAAAAATCATTACAATACTACAGTAAAGCCTTGAATAATGACAGTAATGTGTCCTCCAATATTGCAGTGTAAGGTGGATCATCGTGAATTACCATTAAAATAAAGCAGTAATAATGAGATGTCTTCCCTAGTGTGACCTTTTCATATATATTGTGTGGCTTTTTACCCTCTTTACCACCCAAAATAAAATTAATGAAAGATGCAAACTATATTCTTTAAATAATGTTTATGAATGCACCTTATACATTGTAAATCAATAATAAAATGGTCACACAAGAGGAGATGGGATACCATTGTTGTTGTCAGTGTTCACACCTATAATGACAGTTCTCCATCTGAAACTTAAAATAAGACCCTGGCTTGTGCTGTAGTCAAATTTATTATTTATTATTAAACTGGGATTATGATAATCTGTTATGACAGATACTGTACTGCACTCTCACAGGTTGGCAACCTGACTAAGGATATGTAAGAAGTGGAGGTAATTATTGTTATTTATATACTGTATTTTGTATTTTACAGGAACAAAATATGCCAATTGATATTCATGTTGGTAAATTAGTGGATTGGCTAATTTCTCGACGACACGTAAAACGTGAGTGGCCGGAGGATGTGCGCATAATCCGTGAGAAAATCAACAATGCCATCCAGGATATGCCCGAGCACCCAGAGATCACACGTCTTCTTTCTGGAACTTGTGAGTTGACTTGTTGATATAAAAGCTGTGAATCACTGAGGAAACATGGAATTTATTTGTTATATTGCTCTGTGTGTGTGTGTGTGTGTGTTAATAATAATAATAAACGGTTTATTGAAAAAGTTTGCAGCCCGAAGGCTGAAAATATACATTGGACATAAATGTGTGTGTGTGCTCCTCTACTTAAGAATGTTCAACTTACAAACTTTCAGAGATACAAACATCATCACTGAGGGGGGTTACCTCCCAGAACAGGTGTTTAATGTGGATGAGACTGGATTATTTTGAATAAAATTCCAGATTGAACAAACATTACCTAAGAGGAGAAGAGTGAGCCAGGTTTTAAGGCTGTATTAAAGGGTATAGCTGTACTAAATATCCATAATCTTTTAATTTTTTTCAATATGTTTGGTATCTACAAGAGTAAAGTTGGACTTACAAACAAGCTTCAGGAATGTAACTCGTTCGTAAGTAGAGGAGCACCTGTAGTGTACTATTTTTCTTGTTGATTTTTATCACCTGTCTTGCACCACTTTCTTTCCTATATATCCCATGATTCACTTGACCCAAGATAGGAGAGGTGTAATGATGACAGATACTGTACACTCACTAGTTCCTTGCTCAGTGTTCATGTGCTTGTGAGTAATAAGATAATGATTGCCTCTTGTGTACGACGATGGCCAGCCCAAGGGCCACCTAGGCGTGAAGTTGTTTAAGGTGTACAAGCTGTCGCCAACACATCAGCCACACCCTAAGTTAACGAGCTGCATGACCCAGTGTTTAAGGTGTAGAAGCTGTCACCAGCACAACAACTACACCCTAAGTTAACGAGCTGCATGACCCAGTGTCAAGTAATAGTTCCCAATTACTGCTGGGTAGACAGGCAAATGGCATAAAGAACATGTCCATAGTTTCAGCCTACCCGGGGATGGAGCCCAGGACCACTCGCTTGCGAGGCGAGCATGCTGACCATTACACTACAGGTGTATTGGTTATATGGAATAACAAGAGTGACAGAAGAGATCACAAGAGTGGATCAGAGGGAGGAGCTCAGGAGCAAGACAACATTAACCCGTAACAGGTCATTAATGTTAAAGTACGTGGTCACTCGTGCTACTGCCTCTGGTCATATACGTACTACAGTAAAACATTTTCCCGTGCCTTTGAAACTGATTCTATCTACCATAATCTGTTGGCTGGTGGTGTCTGGCATCTTGTGTAAACGTTTACTGCCACTTGGCCTTGAGGACACCCCAGGGGGCCCCACCCTTCCATCACTCCCCACAATCAACACCATGGGATTACGCAGGAGAGTCTCGATAGCCACGGCATGTGAACGTAACTCAATCAGGATGAGATGTACTCTGAATTATTTGGTAGGGGTGAAAATATACATGGTATTGACAGAGGCATGTATCGATAGTGAAGGTGATGATAATGACCTGTACTACGTGTTTGAACAAGAGGAAAGTAACGGCGACAATGATGAGTGGCAGGTGGAGGAGAGAGGGTTGCTGCCCTCCCCATCTCCAGGAACGTCCAGTACTTCCTCCATTTCAATGACCTCTACCACTCCCAGTCCCACTGTATGGTTACATCCACCCACACTCCTTCCTCCCTCCCACACACACTCCTTCCTCCCTCCCTCCCACACACTCCCTCTCCCCCCACACACACTCCTTCCTCCCTCCCACACTCTTCCTCCCTCCCTCCCACACTCCTCCTCCTCCCTCCTCCCCCCCTCCCTCCTCCCACCCTCCTCCTCCTCCCTCCCTCTCCCCACACCTCTTCCTCCCTCCCCACACACCTCCTTCCTCCCCTCCCCACACACTCCTTCCTCCTCCCCACACCTCCTTCCTCCCTCCCCCCCTCCCTTCTCCCTCCCCACACCTCCTTCCTCCCTCCCACCCCCACTCCTTCCTCCCCTCCCTCCCCCACCTCCCTCCCCACTCCTCCTCCCCTCCCCCACACCTCCCTCCTCCTCCCTCCCCACACACACTCCCTCTCCTCCTCCCCACCTCCCTCCTCCCTCCTCCACACACCTCCCTCTCCCCACCTCCCTTCTCCTCCACCTCCTTCCTCCCTCCACACACCTCCTTCCCTCCCTCCCTCCCCACACCTCCCTCTCCCCTCCCTCCCCACCCCCTCCCTCCTTCCCTCCCTCCCCCCACACACTCCCTTCCTCCCTCCCCACCTCCTTCCCTCCCTCCCCACACACCTCCTTCCTCCCTCCCCACACCTCCTTCCTCCCCTCCCCACCCACCTCCTTCCTCCCTCCCTCCCCACACCTCCCTCTCCCCCACACACATTCCTTCCTCCCTCCCCACTCCTTCCTCCTCCCCCACACCTCTTCCTCCCTCCCCCCACCCCCTCCTTCTCCCTCCCCCCTCCCTCTCCCCCCCCCTCCTCTCCCACCCCCCTCCTTCACTCCCCCCTCCCCCCCTCCTTCCTCCCCTCCCCCCCCCTCCCTCTCTCCCCCCCTCCTTCCTCCCTCCCCCCTCCCTCTCTCCCTCCCCTCCCCACCTCCCCTCCCTCCCTCCCCCCCACCTCCCCTCCTCTCCTCCCCCCTCCCTCTCCCCCACACACCCTCCTTCCTCCTCCCACACACTCCTTCCTCCCTCCCCACCTCTTCTCCCTCCCTCCCACCCCTCCCTCTCCCCACACACCTCATTCCTCCCCTCCCCCCCCCCTCCCTCTCCCCCACCTCCTTCCTCCCCTCCCACACCCTCCTTCCTCCCTCCCCCCCCTCCTTCCTCCCTCCCCACACCTCCTTCCTCCCTCCCCACACCTCCTTCCTCCCTCCCTCCCCACACCCCCTCCTTCCTCCCTCCCTCCCCCTCCCCTCTCCCCCACATTCCTTCTCCCTCCCCCCTCCCCTCTCCCCCCCCCCCTCCTTCCTCCCCTCCCCCCCCCTCCCTCTCCCCCCACACTCCCCTCTCCCCCACACTCCTCTCCCACCCCCTCCTTCCTCCCCTCCCCACACACACTCCTTCTCCCTCCCCACCTCCTTCTCCCTCCCCCCCCACCTCCTTCCTCCCTCCCCCACCCCCTCCTTCCTCCCTCCCCACCTCCTCCTCCTCCCCCCACACACACTCCTTCTCCCTCCCCACACCTCCTTCTCCCTCCCACACACTCCTTCCTCCTCCCACACACACTCCTTCCTCCCTCCCCACACCACCTCCTTCCTCCCCTCCCCACACCTCCTTCCTCCCCCCACCCACCTCCTTCCTCCCTTCCCACACACTCCTTCCTCCCTTCCACACACTCCTTCCTCCCTCCCTCTCCCCACACCTCCTTCCTCCCCTCCCCACTCCTTCCTCCTCTCCTCCACACTCCTTCCCTCCCTCCCCACCCACACACACTCCTTCCTCCCTCCCACCTCCCTTCCTCCCTCCCCACACACACTCCTTCCTCCCCTCCCCCCACCTCCCTTCCTCCCTCCCTCCCCCCACCTCCTTCCTCCCTCCCCACCTCCTTCCTCCCTCCCCCCACACCCTCCTCCCTCCCCACACACACACTCCTTCCTCCCTCCCTCCCCCCACTCCTTCCTCCCTCCCCACACCTCTCCTTCCCTCCCTCCCCACACCTCCTTCCCTCCCCTCCCTCCCACACACACTCTTTCCTCCCTCCCCTCCCACACCTCCTTCCTCCTCCTCACCTCCTTCCTCCCCTCCCCACCCACCTCCTTCCTCCCTCCCTCCCCACCTCCTTCCTCCTCCCTCACACCTCCTTCACTCCCTCCCACCTCCTCCCTCCCTCCCCCTCCTTCCTCCCTCCCCCACCTCCTTCTCCTCCCCACACACTCCTTTCTCCCTCCCTCCCCACCCCCTCCCCTCTCCCCTCCACACACCTCATTCCTCCCTCCCCACACACCTCCTTCCTCCCCTCCCCACACCCCCTCCCTTCCTCCCTCCCCTCCCCCACCTCCTTCCTCCTCCCTCACACACTCCTTCCTCCCTCCCCCCCTCCTTCCCTCCCTCCCCCCTCCTTCCTCCCTCCCTCCCCCCCCTCCTTCCCTCCCTCCCCCACACTCCTTCCTCCCTCCCCACCTCCTTCCCTCCCTCCCCACACACCCCCTCCCTCTCCCCCCTCCCCCCTCCCTTCCTCCCTCCCCCCCACCTCCTTCCTCCCCTCCCCCCCTCCTTCCCTCCCTCCCTCCCCCCCTCCTTCCCTCCCCTCCCTCCCCACACACCTCCTTCCTCCCTCCCTCCCACACCTCCTTCCTCCCTCCCTCCCACACACCTCCTTCCTCCCTCCCCACACCTCCTTCCTCCCTCCCACCCCTCTTTCCTCCCTCCCCACCTCCTTCCTCCCTCCCCACCTCCCTTCCTCCTCCCACACACCTCCTTCCTCCTCCACACTCACTTCCTCCTCCCACCCTCCTTCCTCCCTCCACACCTCCTTCCTCCTCCTCCTCCTCCTCCCTCCACACCTCCTTCCTCCCCTCCTTCCTCCTCCACACCTCCTCCTTCCTCCCTCCCCCTCCTCCTTCCTCCTCCCCCCACCTCCCTCCCCCACCCCTCCCCCACACACTCCTCCCTCCCCCCCTCCTCCCACCCTCCTCCCCCACACACTCCTTCCTCCTCCCCTCCTCTCCCCCACCTCTTCCTCCCTCCCCACCTCCTTCCTCCTCCCCCCACACTCTTTCCTCCTCCCACACACCTCCTCCCCACACACACACACCCTCCTTCCTCCTCCCTCTTCTCCTTCCTCTCCTCCTTCTTCCTTCCTCCTCTTCTTCCTCCCTCCCACTCTTCTTCCTCCCTCCCTCTTCTTCCTCCCTCCCACTCCTTCTTCCTCCTCCACTCTTCTTCCTCCTCCCTCTTCTTCCTCCCTCCCCTCTTCTTCCTCCCCTCCCTCTTCTTCCTCCTCCCTCTTCTTCCTCCCCTCCCTCTTCTTCCTCCCTCCCTCTTCTTCCTCCTCCACTCTTCCTTCCTCCCTCTTCCTTCCTCCCTTTTCTTCCTCCTCCCACTTTTCTTCCTCCCTCCCTTTCTTCCTCCCTCCCTCTTCCTTCCTCCTCCCTTTCTTTTCTCCTCCCTCTTCCTTCCTCCTCTCTTCCTTCCTCCCTTTCTTCCTCCTCCTCTTCTTCCTCCTCCCTCTTCTTCCTCCTCCCCTCTTTGCTTCCTTCCTCCCTCTTCTTCCTTCTCCCTCTTCTTCCTTCCTCCCCTTTTCTTCCTCCTCCCTCTTCTTCCTCCCTCCCTCTTCTTCCTCCCTCCCTCTTTCCTCCCTCCCTCTTCTTCCTCCCTCTTCTTCCTTCCTCCCCTCTTCTTCTCCCTCCCCTCTTCTTCCTCCCTCCCTCTTCTTCCCTCCTCCCCTCTTCTTCCTCCTCCCCTCTTCTTCCTTCCTCCCTCTTCTTCCTCCCTCCCCTCTTCTTCCCTCCCTCCCTCTTCTTCCTCCCCTCCCTCTTTCCTCCTCCCCTCTTCCCTTCCCCTCCTCCTCTTCCTTCCTCCCTCCCCTCTTCTTCCTTCCTCCCACTCTTCTTCCTTCCTCCACTTTCTTCCTCCCTCCCTCTTCTTCCTCCCTCCCTCTTCTTCCTCCTCCCACTCTTCCTTTCCCTCTCTTCCTCCTCCCCTCTTCTTCCTCCCTCTTCTTCCTTCCTCCACTCTTTCCTCCTCCTCTTCTTCCTCCCTCCCTCTTCTTCCTTCCTCCCTCTTCTTCCTTCCTCCCTCTTCTTCCCTCCCCTCCCTCTTCTTCCTTCCTCCTCTTCTTCCTTCCTCCTCTTTCTTCCTTCCTCCCTCTTCTTCCTTCCTTACTCTTCTTCCTTCCTCCCTCTTCTTCCTCCTCCCTCTTCTTCCTCCTCACTCTTCTTCCTTCCTCCCCTCTTCTTCCTTCCTCCCCTCTCTTCTTCCTTCCTCCCACTCTTCTTCCTCCCTCCCTCTTCTTCCTCCCTCCCTCTTCTTCCTCCCTTCCCTCTTCCTCCCTTCCCTCTTTTCCTTCCTCCCTCTTCTTCCTTCCTCCCCACTCTTCTTCCTTCCTTCCCTCTTCTTCCCCTCCCTCCTCTTCTTCCTCCCTTCCACTCTTCCTCCTTCCACTCTTCTTCCTTCCTCCTCTTCTTCCTTCCTCCCTCTTCTTCCTTCCTCCACTCTTCTTCCTCCTCCTCTTCTTCCTCCTTCCTCTTCCTCCTTCCACTCTTCTTCCTTCCTCCTCTTCTTCCTTCCTCCCTCTTCTTCCTTCCTCCCTCTTCTTCCTTCCTCCTCTTCTTCCTTCCTCACTCTTCTTCCTTCCTCCCTCTTCTTCCTTCCTCCCTCTTCTTCCTTCCTCCCACTTTTCTTCCTCCTCCCACTCTTCTTCCTCCTCCCTCTTCTTCCTCCTCCCACTCTTTCCTCCTCCCACTCCTTCTTCTTCCTCCCCTCTTCTTCTCCTCCCTCTTCTTCCTTCCTCCCCCTCTTCTTCCCTTCCTCCCTCTTCTTCCTTCCTCCCCTCTTCTTCCTCCCTCCCTCTTCTTCCTTCCCTCCCCTCTTCTTCCTTCCTCCTCTTCTTCCTTCACTCCCCACTCTTCTTCCTTCCTCCTCTTCTTCCTCCTCCACTCTTCTTCCTCCCTCCCCTCTTCCTCCTCCACTCTTCTTCCTCCTCCTCTTCTTCCTCCTCCACTCTTCTTCCTCCTCCCACTCTTCTTCCTCCTCCCTCTTCTTCCTCCTCCTCTTCCCTCCTCCTCTTCTTCCTTCCTCCTCTTCTTCCCCTTCCTCCCACTCTTCTTCCTTCCTCCCACTCTTCTTCCTTCCTCCCCTCTTCTTCCTCCTTCCTCTTGCTTCCTCCTTCCCTCTTCTTCCTTCCTCCCTCTTCTTCCTCCCTCCCTCTTCTTCCTCCTCCTCTTCTTCCTTCCTCCTCTTCTTCCTCCCCTCCTCTTCTTCTCCCCTCCCACTCTTCCTCCCTCCCTCTTCTTCCTCCCTCCCTCTTCTTCTTCCTCCCTCCTCCTTCTTCCTCCCCTCCCTCTTCTTCCTCCCCCCTCCCTCTTCTTCCTTCCTCCCTCTCTTCTTCCTTCCTCCCCTCTTCTTCCTCCCCTTCCTCTTCTTCCTTCCTCCCTCTTCTTCCTTCCTCCCTCTTCTTCCTTCCTCCCCACTCTT
This sequence comes from Homarus americanus, assembly GCF_018991925.1. Taxonomy (NCBI): domain Eukaryota; kingdom Metazoa; phylum Arthropoda; class Malacostraca; order Decapoda; family Nephropidae; genus Homarus; species Homarus americanus. The sequence continues at coordinate 112,262 of NW_024730521.1, forward strand.
CTTCCTCCCTCCCTCTTCTTCCCTTCCTCCTCTTCTTCCTCCTCCACTCTTCCTAACTTCCACTCCCTTCCTCTTCTTCCTTCCTCCACTGCTATTTCCTTCCTCCCACTCTTCTTCCTTCCTCCTCTTCTTCCTCCTCCACTCTTCTTCCTTCCTCCTTTTCTTCCTTCCTCCTTCTTCCTCCTCCTCTTCTTCCTCCTCCTCTTCTTCCTCCTCCCACTCTTCTTCCTCCCTCCCCTCTTCTTCCTTCCTCCTCTTCTTTCTTCTTCCCTCTTCTTCCTTCCTCCCTCTTCTTCCTTCCTCCCACTCTTCTTCCTTCCTCCCCTCTTCTTCCTTCCTCCTCTTCTTCCTCCCCTCCCTCTTCTTCCTCCCTCCACTCTTCTTCCCTCCCTCCCACTCTTCTTCCTCCTTCCCACTCTTCTTCCTTCCTCCTCTTCTTCCTTCCTCCCTCTTCCCTTCTCCCCATTCTTCTTCCTTCACTCCCTCTTCCTTCCTCCAACTCTTCTTCCTTCCTCCTCTTCTTCCTTCCTCCTCCTCTTCCTTCCTCCCACTCTTCTTCCTTCCTCCCTCTTCTTCCTTCCTCCCTCTTCTTCCTCTCCTCTTCTTCCTTCCTCCTCTTCTTCCTTCCTCCTCTTCTTCCTTCCTCCTCTTCTTCCTCCTCCTCTTCTTCCTTCCTCCTTCTTCTTCCTCCTCTTCTTCCTTACTCCCTCTTCTTCCTTCCTCCCAACTCTTGTTTCCTTCCTGCTCTTCTTCCCTTCTTCCCTCTTCTTCCTTCCTCCTCTTCTTCCTTCCTCCCTCTCTTCCTTCCTCCCCTCTTCTTCTTCCTCCCTCTTCTTCCTTCCTCCCTCTTCTTCCTTCCTCCCTCTTCTTCCTTCCTCCCCTCTTCTTCCTTCTCCCTCTTCTTCCTTCCTCCACTCTTCTTCCTTCCTCCCACTCTTCTTCCCCCTCCCTCTTCTTCCTTCTCCCCTCTTCTTCCTTCCTCCCCTCTTCTTCCTCCCTCCACTCTTCTTCCTCCCTCCCCTCCTTCTTCCTCTTACTCTTCTTCCTCCTTTCCCTCTTCTTCCTTCCTCCCACTCTTCTTCCTTCCTCCTCTTCTTCCTTCCTCCACTCTTCTTCCTTCCTCCTCTTCTTCCTTCCTCCTCTTCTTCCTTCTATCCACTCTTCTTCCTTCCTCCCTCTTCTTCCTTCCTCCCCTCTTCTTCCTTCCTCCTCTTCTTCCTCCTCCACTCTTCTTCCTTCCTCCTCTTCTTCCTTCCTCCCTCTTCTTCCTTCCTACAACTCTTCTTTCTTCTTCCCCTCTTCTTCCTTCCTCCCACTCTTCTTCCTTCCTCCCTCTTCTTCCTTCCTCCTCTTCTTCCTTCCTCCCCTCTTCTTCCTTCCTCCCACTCTTCTTCCTTCCCTACAACTATTCTTTCTTCTTCCCCACTCTTCTTCTTCCTCCCTCTTCTTCCTTCCTCCCACTCTTCTTCCTTCCTCCCCTCTTCTTCCTTCCCTGCTCCTTCTTTCTTCTTCCCCACTCTTCTTCCTTCCTCCTCTTCTTCCTTCCTCACTCTTCTTCCTTCCTCCCCTCTTCCTTCCTCCCACTCTTCTTCCTCCCCTCTTCTTCCTTCCTCCCCACTCTTCTTCCTTCCTCCCTCTTCTTCCTTCCTTACTCTTCTTTCCTTCCTCCCTCTTCCCTTCCTCCACTCTTCTTCCTTCCTCCCTCTTCCTCCTTCCTCCTCTCTTCCTTCCTACAACTCTTCTTTTCTTCTTCCCACTCTTCTTCCTTCCTCCCCTCTTCTTCCTTCCTCCCCTCTTCCTCCTTCCTCCCTCTCTTCCTTCCTACAACTCTTCTTCCTTCCTCCCTCTTCTTCCTTCCTCACTCTTCTTCCTTCCTCCTCTTCTTCCTTCCTCCCTCTTCTTCCTTCCTCCCTCTTCTTCCTCCTCCTCTTCTTCACTCCTCCCCTCTTCTTCCTCCTCCTCTTCTTCCTTCCTCCTCTTCTTCCTTCCTCCCTCTTCTTCCTTCATCCCACTCTTATCCTTCCTCCCCTCTCTTCCTACAACTCTTCTTTCTTCTTCCTCTTCTTCCTCCCGCTCTTCTTCCTTCCTCCACTCTTCCTCCTTCCTCCCTCTCTTCCTTCCTCACAACTCTTCCTTCCTCACTCTTCTTCCTTCATCACTCTTCTTCCCTTCCCTCCACTCTTATTTCCATCCTTCCACTCTTCTTCCACCCTCCTCTTCTTCCTCCTCCTCTTCTTCCTTCCTCCCTCTTCTTCCTTCCTCCCCTCTTCTTCCTCCTCCTCTTCTTCCTCCCTCCTCTTCTTCCTTCCTCCCTCCTTCCTTCCTCCTCTTCTTCCTTCCTCCTCTTCTTCCTTCCTCCTCTTCTTCCTTCCTCCTCTTCTTCCTTCTCCTCTTCTTCCTTCCTCCTCTTCTTCCTTCCTCCCTCTTCTTCCTTCCTCCCTCTTCTTCCTCCCTCCCCTCTTCTTCCTTCCTCCTCCCTCTTCTTCTTCCTCCCTCTTCCCTTCCTACAACTCTTCTTTCTTCTTCCCCTCTTCTTCCTTCCTCCCCTCTTCTTCCTTCCTCCCTCTTCTTCCTTCCTCCCCTCTTCTTCCTTCCTCCCTCTTCTTCCTCCCTCCCTCTTCTTCCTTCCTCCCTCTTCTTCCTTCCTCCACTCTTCTTCCTTCCTACAACTCTTCTTTTTCTTCCCTCTTCTTCCTTCCTCCCACTCTTCTTCCTTCCTCCCACTCTTCTTCCTTCCTCCCTCTTCTTCCCTCTCCCACTCTTCTTCCTTCCTCCTCTTCTTCCTTCCTCCTCTTCTTCCTTCCTACAACTCTTCTTTCTTCTTCCCTCTTCTTCCTTCCTCCTCTTCTTCCTTCCTCCTCTTCTTCCTTCCTCCACTCTTCTTCCTTCCTCCACTCTTCTTCCTTCCTCCTCTTCTTCCTTCCTCCCTCTTCTTCTTCCTTCCCCTCCCTCCTTCCTTCCTCCCTCTTCTTCCTTCCTCCCTCTTCTTCCTTCCTCCCACTCTTCCTCCTTCCTCCCACTCTTCTTCCTTCTTCCCACTCTTCTTCCTTCTTCCCACTCTTCTTCCTTCTTCCCACTCTTCTTCCTTCTTCCCACTCTTCTTCCTTCTTCCCACTCTTCTTCCTTCTTCCCACTCTTCTTCCTTCCTCCCATGTGTGTATAATAATGTGACCTTTTAGGGGTTAACAAGGAGAGCGTTGGGTTGAGAGCACACCAACTAATGATAGAGGAACATAGACTGATCAGAGAAGCTGAATCTGTACTTAACTTTTGCCATTGGCTGAAGGAAGAGGAAGACCAGATTTTACAACAGAATTATCATAGATAAAAAATCTGAAAACTAAATTTATGCTGAACTCTTTTTATACTACTTACTTACTATTGAAAAACCTTTTTCTTATAGCCTTATGCCATGAACATTGTGAAAAATGTAATGCACTCAGCAATTCTGCAGGTTAGAGACCCAGGTTAGGTTAGTCTATGACTGTTGCTAATGGATGATACATGGGGCGAGTAGTAGGAGCAAGAGCGCCAGCACCTGACCAGGGGACAACGGGACACCTGCCATCCTCTCTACCTCCCACCCAGGAGGAGGCGAGCGCTATGTAAACAATGTCATCTCTAACCACAAGGAATACAGTAAACTAGACAACTGCAGAGATTTCCAAGACCAGAGACATTGCATTGGGCAATTTCTGCCTTGAAAGTCATTTGCACATACTATACAGTGGGGTATGCTATAACGAACGGATCCTACTACGAATATTCCTATAACGAACGGTTTTACCTATAAAATTGAGAATGCTATAACGAACGCAACTCCTACAACGAACGCTGATGAATACGGGACTATTTCGCCTGGCGCATGAATATTGTTGTACCGCGACCCACAACAAGAGCGTCAGGCGCCATCTTTGTCTCATTGTGTAGCCAGTGCACCACTGTTATTGTTGAAATTTCGTCTTTTGATGTGGAAATTCGCGTTATTTGTATAACTATTTTGTTATACAAGTATACAGTTGTAACAATGAGTCGTCCAAAGCGAGTGAGAAAGCTAATAACCCTTGAAACTAAGAAAGAAATTATAAAGAAACGTGAGAATGGAAGGAGCATTGCGAAACTTAGTGATGAATATGGGATGGCTAAATCGACTATATGTACAATTTTGAAGAATAAAGAGGAGTTAAAAACTGTGCAAGTGGCTAAGGGAATCTTTAGACTTAGCAAAGTAAGGTGTAATGTGATTGAAGAGATGGAAAATTTACTCTTAGTGTGGATAAAAATACATAGTAATGCTATTAATGCTTATAATTTGTAACCAAACATTGCCAGACCTTAACCATTTCCCAGTATGTGTAATGATTGCCAGTGTTTATATGTGTTGTATTTCACATATTTTCAGTGTTTGTGTGTTGGGCCTTAAACAGTGTCTATGAGCGAATGCTATATGGCGGGTTCTGAAACGTACATTATTACGTTCCCCACTATTATTACCTTTCTCGACAGTGGTTTGTAACACTACTGATGGTACATCAACCTGATATAGTATGAGTTGTAGAACTATTGTACAAAATCGGCAGAGAAATGTGATTTATGTAGATGAGACATACTTTCATTTGAACCTTTCTAAGCTTTGCGAGAGGTGTGGTATCTGCTAAACCTTAAACCTTGGCGGTGCAGGAGATGAAATCAAAGTGTAATTAAACTGAATAGGGCTTTCTTGTTGGTGAATATACAGATCCCCAAACTGTAGCATATTAAGCAAAACGGCTTAGTGACAGCGTAACAGAGAACCTAGCCACCTCCTTCTTGTAGGGGCTTTAGTGCTCTGGCTTGGATGAAATTAATCCACATGTCAGCCATCCAGCCAGTCTTTTAGTGCCAAACTCTGAGAGACAATTTTCTATTCCATCATGTTAAAGATTTGACTCACTACAGAGCAAACACCCAAACCGGCTGGACCTCATCATCTAACGAGGTATGGTGATAGCTGGAACACCTAGCCGTTGGCACCAGTCACCACGTAACATTGTCCTTGAGTTTATGTTACTTGGTTCAAGACAACCAGGCCAAGATGCAGTATTAAAAAGTACAATGGAATGAGAAGTATACACTGGCCTGACTTTCTAAGGTATATGAATACTATTTGAATATCGCAGCCATAGTCAACCATTTGATCGATAAATATGTACCCGAAAACCGCAGTGCCTCCGGAATACAGACACCACTACCATGAACCATGTGGCGTGCGGCAATTAAGCTCAGGGTTTGAGCGTGGTTGGGACAAGCGACGACAGGGGATGATATGCATGATCCGGGAGACAAGCAAAGGTCAGAGTGTAGAATGGCTGAAAAAAGAGTTCGAGACGGGTGCTGGTAGTCAGTGGCTTAAAATTTTGCATTAAAATGCAGCGTGGTAAATATCTGACATGAGGCTTGAAAATGGTAGTTATACAGTTTTCTGACCAGGATAAAGCGGAGGTGTTGAAATTTTTTTTCGGTGTTTACAAGGTAGGGCAATCTTCCTGCGTTTGAGTCATGAATATAGTACACCCAAGTGTTAAGGCTTGTGTATTGAGCTTGTGAGTCCTGGTCCTCTTCTGCACTGGAGACAAGGTCCCGATGACTGGAAGATGATTTATGTAGTCATATATTCAAGAAGGGTGATCGTCACTCCTCTAATAATTATAGACCAGTGAGCCTGACCAGCATAGTATGCTAAGTACTTTGAAAGTATCGTGAAATGCCACAATGGAACCAAACCCAATGCAGCCAACTA
>NW_024730522.1:0-14590 GCF_018991925.1 Homarus americanus
GTTATATATAGTGATGATGGATGGTGTTATATGTAGTGATGATGGATGGTGTTGCCAGTGATGGATGTTGTTATATGTAGTGATGATGGATGGTGTTAAATGTAGTGATGATGAATGATGTTATATGTAGTGATGATGGGTGGTGTTATATGTAGTGATGTTATATGTAGTGATGATGGAAGTTGTTATATGTAGTGATGATAGATGGTTTTATATGTAGTGATGATGGATGGTGTTATATGTAGTGATGATGGATGGTGTTATATGTAGTGATGATGGATGTTGTTATATGTAGTGATGATGGATGTTGTTATATGTAATGATGATGGATGTTGTTATATGCAGTGATGATACATGGTGTTATATGTAGTGGTGATGGATGGTGTTATATGTAGTGATGATGGATGGTGTTATATGTAGTGATGGATGGTGTTATATGTAGTGATGATGGATGGTGTTATATGTAGTGATGATGAATGACGTTATATGTAGTGATGATGGGTGGTGTTATATGTAGTGATGATGGATGGTGTTATATGTAATGATGATGGAAGTTGTTATATGTAGTGATGATGGATGTTGTTATATGTAGTGATGATGGATGGTGTTATATGTAGTGATGTTATATGTAGTGATGATGGATGTTGTTATATGTAGTGATGATGGATGGTGTTATGTGTAGTGATAATGGATGATGTTATATGTAGTGATGATGGATGTTGTTATATGCAGTGATGATGGATGGTGTTATATGTAGTGATGATGGACGTTGTTATATGTAGTGATGATGGATGGTGTTATGTGTAGTGATAATGGATGATGTTATATGTAGTGATGATGGATGTTGTTATATGCAGTGATGATGGATGGTGTTATATGTAGTGATGTTATATGTAGTGATGATGGATGGTGTTATGTGTAGTGATAATGGATGATGTTATATGTAGTGATGATGGATGTTGTTATATGCAGTGATGATGGATGGTGTTATATGTAGTGATGATGGATGTTGTTATATGTAGTGATGATGGATGATGTTATATGTAGTGTTGATGGATGGTGTTATATGTAGTGATGATGGATGGTTATATATGGTGATGATGGATGATATTATATGTAGTGATGATGGGTGGTGTTATATGTAGTGATGATTAGACAATAAAATAATAACAGTTTAATGATAAAAAAAATATACTTTGCTGTAATGTTGTAGTGAAAAACATTGTGGAACTTACATACACCGTTAATGAACTATTGATGGAAGAAGAAGTTTTGGGGAATGAACAGTGAGACAATGTGGAGCCTTCCGGAGGGTGGAGTCCTACCGTGGCCGAGCGATTGAGCCGCCCGGAGGGCAGCGTTTCTGCTGGTCTATATATATATATATATATATATATATATATATATATAAAGAAGTCTGTCTGTTTGTTTATGTGTCCCCACGAGAACCTCGGAAAGTACTTTACCGATGTGGACCAAACTTGGCATGGATAGCAAGTGTCATGTGAGGATCTCAAAAAAACTTCAACCAACCAGATCCAACACACCCAACCCAACCCGACCCGACCCAACACGCCTGAGAGAACGAGAGACTAATGGTCAGCCCGGACTCACACACGTAGAAAAGTCGTATTCCCTCTTATGATTTACAGCAATTTTGATCCTTAGGTTCTCTTTCATTATGGCTTACTTTTCTCAGCATCCAACCTCCATCCTTTAAACCACACAGAGGTTGGAAAGTCGTATCCCATCCCACGTATTATAGCTAATTTATCCTTATGCTCTCTCTCATTACAGCTTACTTTTCTTTGATCTCTAACTTTTCTAGGCTGTCCATTCTAACAAGGTAGGTAGGTAGGTAGGTGAAAGTGAAAGTGAGAAAAACTAAGGTAAAAAAAATACAAATGAAATGAGAGATATATAAAAGAAGAGAGAGAAGCAGACAAACAAACAGAATGAAAAGAAATAAAGAACGAAGAACAAGAAAGAAAGTGAGAGAAATGAAATGTTAAGCAGCTGTTGATGGGAAAAAATGAAAGTCAGGGCAATAAAGAATAACTAGAGAAAGAGAAGTGAAGAGAAATACCAAAGAAGATGAGAGAGCTTGTGAGAGGTGAGGGGTCAGGAGATTAGCTGGTGGGAGAGTGGTATAATGGATGAGTGGTAGAAGAGGAGCAACTGGAAAAGGAGATACTGGAAATGGGATAAATATGGAGACAGAGGGAATGTGATAATTACGTTAATGACAATCCTTAGGGGGCGTAATAGAGGTTAATTATATCCATTACTTACTGTGAATAAATTACACCATGAAGCGTGGGAGAAAAAATATAAATAAATGAATAAATATACAGATAATAATGCAAATATGTAACTCCATTAACCAATTAATAGAAAGACGTAACTTATAATACACTAAACTGACCTATACGTATATACAAAAGAATAGCCAAAACAATACTTTCATTAAGACACAAAAATCATAACGCAATAAACTATGATATAAATAAAGGATTAGAAAGATAAACAAAAATACAGCAATAAACACGTAATCATAAACAATGGCATAAACAAAATACAAAATACATTAATCAAAACAATAATGATCTGTACCAAAGAATCATTATCACCAGCTTCTTTTTACTTCCATGGCTGATAATGACGATAGAGACGGGTTTAATAAGAACAGATAAATTAGGAAGGAGAGATAGAGAGAGGGAGCCTTCAAATCAATCATCAAAGTAGAAATTTCACACTAGTATCGCCTATAGGAGGGATACGCTTTTAGTTCAGTAATTAACCCCATAAAAAATCATTTAGCCAATTAATTTAAAATAAATCACATATGACCAATTATTGAAATATAGAAACTTCATTTAACCAATTAATTAAACCACTACTTAAACCAATCAACTACCATTTACTCTTTTACTTAGACCCATTAGCTAGCTCATTAAACTAAACCCATATACCACGAAATAAATTACTCAGCCTTTAAACCACAAATCCACCAGCGAATTCACTAAACCATGTCCTACAAACCAGTATCTAGCTCACTTAACTAAACCCAACACATCACCAGCTAGCACACTAAACCAAATTCACAAAGCCACCAGCAGGCACACTAATTAAACCTACAAAACAAACTAGAACAGTAAAAAAAAACTTGTAAACCACCATCTAACACACGAAACTAGACCTGCTAAACCACAAGCTAATACTCTAACCCCCCCACCACACAAAACCACCACACAAAGCTAATCGCCCCTTTCCAAAATCCGCCTCAGCTAAAAACCTTTCACTCACCCCCGCATGGGAGTTGACTAAAACAGCTAAGCTTCGGGTTTTGATGAATGCCTAGAACCTCCATTAAGCTAAGCTGCCACTTGGCAAATGGGCTTTAGTGGTAGGCGCGGCAGGAGACTAAGGGAAGGGGTAGAGGAAAGGGGGAGGGGAGGGAGGAGGGAGAAAGAGGAAAGAGGATGGAGGGTGATGCGGGTGGAGAGGGGAGGAAAGAGGGAGCAAGGAGATAGAAGGAAATTGGAAGGAGGAAAGAGGAGGGAAGGAAGAGAAGAGCGGAGGAAAGGGATAGGGGGTAGAAGGGGGGAAAGGGGGGGAGGGGGATGAAGCGAGATGCATGTTGCGGTGAGTGAGGGGGAGTTTGGGTGTTAGGGGAGGAGAGGGGAATAGGGAGGACTGACTCCTGAGGATTGATTGGCTGGTCTCTGAGATGTGTTGAGGGAAGTAGTGGTGGTGGTAGTGGTAGTGATGATGAGGATGGTGGTGGTAGCTGTAGTTTCAGTAGTGGTAGTTCTTTTAGCAGTAGTAATAGCGGTAGTGGTGAAAGGGATTTTGGTACAAAAAGTAAAGCAAAAGTGACATTATTTTTAATAGTAGTAGTCGGTACATGAAAGAGTAGCAGACACAGCAGGTCCTAATAGTAGTACAGCATTAGTACTTTGATTAGTATCGGTAGTAGAAGTAGTGATAGATAGTAACACGAGTAGTAGTACTAACAGTAGTTTAAGTATTAGCGTTAGTAATATTATGAGAATATAAACATTAAATTTGTCAGCTTATGAGATAAGCAATTACTATTTTCTCTCTCTCTCTCTTGTTTAATGAAGATCATCGACATGATCCAACAAACAGCTGCCGCCCGACAGGTAAAAATAGCTGGAAATTACTGAATTATTCATGCAATATAAATGCTCATTGAACATCCCTAATCCTATTAGACTTAAAATGTTGCAATTAGTTAAAGCTGCAATGGCTGATTGAAGGCTTGTGTATGTGTGTGTGTACATGTATTTATATTTATTAATGCGAGGACATTACACAGAGGTGGGAAGTATGCAAATGTTAGCAGGGAGATGGTAAAAGATTATACAGTGGCACATTTTGGTGTTAAGTGAAGAGAGATGGACACGTTCAAATAGCATTGTGGAATAGAATATCACTTTGTATATTCAGGTAGTGAGATGTGCGAGAGAGGTGTAGGTGTTGTGTTAAGGGATAGTAGTAGTGTAAGAAAGGGGTAACCTATGATAGTTAAAGTTTCATAATAGATTCTTGGAGTTAGGAATACTTCAGGCTATTTAATATTTAATGCATAGTGAGTAGCTTTTATACACAGGTAGCGAAGGGAGAACATTTAGAACGAACCACATTGGTTAGGTAATAGAAAGATAATTGAAGAAAGGTTAGTCGGCTTTTGTAATATAATGGTGATTATTCCAAATTCATAGTTTGAGCATCAGCCGAGACAGATTCTTCCAAGATAAACTGAAGAACTCCGGAATCTAAACTTAGAGCTAGCCAGAGATAGATTGGCGGCCAGAACAGTTCTCAGTAAAGAGTACCGTGAAGTAAAACTTAGAAATTAAAAGTGTTGGGGAAAATTAAATGAAATTTAGCAGAGCAGGAAACAGAGGCAGAGAAAGATTACGAAATTTAAACCCGAAAACTATCTCCGGTAAAGCTAGAGGAAGACCTTGATGGTAAGAAAAATTTGTCTTGATGACAAATATGGACATCTTAAAGAAGATTTTCTAAAAACTAGATGCAGGAAGATGCACTATGATGACAGGAGGGAGTACACGCAGTTGTATGGAGAGGTAATACAAATGAACCAGGAAAGAGGACTTACAGTAAATGGGGAAGAACTGTACATGATAAGGATAATATGACTAACTTTGAGACAGAAGAAGTACAAGAAAGACAAACAGAGTATGTGGAAGAACTGCTCAATGATAATGATAGAATGGAGGTGAGACATGAGAAGGAAATGAAGGTCAAGTGAATTTGACAATAGGCATTTCACTTATAACATTAGACGCTCTCATGTTCACCCTGGGCTCTCTCCTGCCTAAGTCATACACGAAGACCGTGCGAGTATATTCTGCCTCTTGTCGCCGGCCCCCTAACGGGTCTACCTAAACTTTAGTCTCTATGAAAAGTCAGGCCTTTATGTTCATTTACTAATAAAAAAATGTATATCATTAACAAAAGAAAGACATATACCGGTAGTTCATATCTTGAAACATTGTATCAAGACAAGCTAAGGTAAACATTTCCTTTTAACAGTGTAATCGCCTTTAGGGCGATTAAGGGATAATAAGACCCGTCACGTTCAACTCGAGCGTTATAGTCCGGTCAAACCTGTTGAATACAATTAATTCTTAGTACTTCAAATAATAAATCGTACGTATGTAATCATACATAAATGTTTAATTGCCATATTTCCATGTTGTCACAATGATAAACAATACAATGGACACAGTCTACCCGAGTAAACTTAAGTACAGGTTGAACTTACGTGTTGAAGGTCTCAAACTGAATAGGTTGGGTGTTCACCCTATGATGTTAAGAGCTAGAGTGTCAGCCTGTCAATGCCCTTCTCGCAAGGAGCTGCCTGGGATGACACATTTCGCTGCGTCAGGTGTTTTATACACAAACAGATTCTCTCCACTACCACACAACACCATAAATTCCCCTTGTCTCTGTATATCCAGTAATTCGATACTCTATATATACAGGCAGACACGCCCAATAAACATGACATGACTTACAACCTAACATAATATTTGTTTAAGGGTTATCCTACTCATTACCGCTTGCGGTAACAAACAGTTATCTCGAGGTTTCAGTAACACAGATTAAAGAAATAACCTTTATAACACGTCCACCTCAGTATACACACGTGACTTATATCATTTACAACAACTATTAATTATAACCTTCCGTATGGCAGGTCAGGAGTAAATATCTTCACTTCAACTAAACCGATAATATAAACACCTCAGGATAAAAAAACAATCTTGACCCTTATCTCTGGTAACAAAATCAGTGGAAGTGTTTTCCATAAGAGTGTGAGTTCCAAACACTTCCAACCTTTTGTCCTTTCACTTCCTTAACTGTAAAGTTAGGTAACCATCCTACAGTTGAGTCGACTGGCAGTACTCGTACTTGGGACAATTAGGTTAGGAGGCGAATATCATTTTTGTTAGTGACCATTATTAAGTATCAGAAAATTCTACTATGATACAATAACTACCTATATACACTCCTGCGTTGAGCCAGATAAAAGTGAACGTATTTCACACCAGTAGACACGCGCCTACACACACCACAAAAAACAACGAGTTATTTATTTAAACAACGCCGCGATATGTCAATTAATCAGCTTAAAGAAATCTTTTGTGTCTCGCCTCAATGAAACTATAATTCGCTTTGTTAGATAAAACAAAAATGGCATCAGTGAACAAAAGAATAAAAACAAACCTTCACCGTTCGTGCCAACAGCAGCGAAGTATTTCAGTAAAGTTATTAACAAAACACCGTTTGCAAGATACTTCATTCTAACAAACACAACTAACACTTTCTAAAAAGACTAACGAAATTAAGATTTTGTTTTATAATGATGAGAGGTGTAGGGAGGGAGCACTAGTCCCTGACTGGCTCCACATGACCTTACTAATTGAATTCTCAACAATTCCTACGAAAATTCTACTTCAACCTTTCTCTCTGGCTAAGTACTGCACATGAGAACGAGTTTAGCTGTTGTAGTTAATCTCCAAGAAACAGATGGCGACTGTAAATGAATTCGACATCGTTCTGGAACTTTACTCCTAGCTGACGCAGATCTACTCTTCCCGGCCAGCTTTATCCTAAGCTGATGCAGGTTTATTCTCCTTTCCAGCATAAGTCCTGGAACTTTAACCTAACTAACCAGAAGCAGGTTTCCTCTCTCCTGGCCAAATTAAGTAAAGAAACATTATCGTACGAGTTTTTGAGAATCTGATTTTAAGAAACACGTGAAACCATCCCTCGTCTCAGGGTGAGTGACCCCAGGAACTGTACGCTATTGACATGAGGTCTTGAGCTCCGCCTGATGTGAGTCGAGGTTTTAATTCGCGTAGTTGTACAGTTTTCCTTTGTTCTCTGCTTGCCTGTGGTTCATGACTGATTTTTTTATAACGTTTCCTTGTGTCTGTGTGTGTATCTTTATTGTGTGTGCGTTATTTTTCTGTGTGTCTGTCTGTGTTTTTTACCGTGTGGGGGCATTACTTGTGTGTGTGTGTGTGTGTGTGTGTGTGTGTGTGTGTGTGTGTGTGTGTGTGTGTGTGTGTGTGTGTGTATGTGTGTGTATGACATTGAGTAGTTCACGTTAACATTAAACTACCTAACTTAAATAATATCGAACCGTCCTTCCAATTGACCTCTTTATTAAAGACCATCCCCCCAAAAATAAAAACCTCTCTCTCTCTCTCTCTCTCTCTCTCTCTCTCTCTCTCTCTCTCTCTCTCTCTCTCTCTCTCTCTCTCTCTCTCTCTCTACTTGCTGACCGTATTCTCAAGAAGCGTGATTTGACCAGTGTTGGCAGTTAATGACCAGAGAGGAAGGGCCTGCAAGCCTGTCCGCAGCTTCAATGATTTATAGAACCTGGGGATGGTTCTGGATGATGTGCTGGGGCTGCTACCTCTCCCAGTGATGTGCTGTGGATCTTGTCTTTTGTTGTGATGTGTTGGGGTTCCCGTCTCTCCCTGTCATATGTTGGGGCTCCTGCCTCTCCCTGCGATGTTCTGGGGCTCTTACCTTAAACCGGTGATATGCTGGTGGTCCCTGTCTCCTCTTGTGATGTGCTGGTGGCTCCTGTCTCTCCATGTGATGTGTTGGGGTTCCCGTCTCTCCCTGTCATATGTTGGGGCTCCTGCCTCTCCTTGCGATATGCTGGGGCTCCTGTCTCTCCAAGTGAAGTGTTGGGGCTCCCGTCTCCCCCTGTGATGTGCTGGTGGCTCTTACCTCTCCCTGTGATGTGCTGGTGGTTCCTATTTCTCCCTGTGATATGCTGGTAGTTCCTATCTCTCCCTGTGATGTGTGGTGGCTCCTTACCTCTCTGTGATCATGCTGTGGTTCCCCGCTCCTGCGTGTGGTGTGCTGGTGTTTCCTCTCCCTGGGGATGTGCTTTAGTGGTTCCTATTCTCTGTGTGATGTGCTGTGGTTCCGTCTCCCTGCGTTGCTGGTGGCTGCCTCTCTAGCAGTGTGCCCAGTGGACATACTACCGTGCAGTGCACCATGTCTTACTCTCACTGTGATGTGCTGGTGGACCCTATTTCTCCCTGTGGGCCATGCTGTTAGTTCCGTCTCTCCTGTGATGTGCTGCTGGGTGCCTCTCCACTGTGATGTGCTGGTGGTTCCCTGTTCTCATGTGATGTGGTTATCTCTCCCGTGTGTGCTTTGGTGGTTCCTCTCTCCTGGGGTGTGCAGGTGGCTACCTCTCTGCTGATGTGCTGGTGGTTCCCCTACTCCTGTGAGTGTACTGGTGGTTCTCTACTCCCCTGTGATGTGCTGGCCAAGGTCAGTCTCCTGTGATGTGCGGTGGCTCTTACCTCTCACATGATGTGCTGGTAGTTCCTATCTCTCTCCCTGTGATGTGCTGATGGCTGCGCTCTCCTGTGATGTGCTGGGTGGGTTCCTATTTCTCCCTGCTTGATGTGGTGGTTCTATTTCTCCCTGCTGTGATGTGCTAGTGGTTTCCAATTTCACCTGTGATGTGCTGGTAGTTCCTATCTCTCCCTGTGATGTGCTGATGGCTTTTAGCTCTCCCTGTGATGTGCTGGTGGTTCCTATTTCTCCCTGTGATGTGCTGGTGGTTCCTATTTCTCCCTGTGATGTGCTGGTGGTTCCAATTTCTCCCTGTGATGTGCTGGTAGTTCCTATCTCTCCCTGTGATGTGCTGATGGCTTTTAGCTCTCCCTGTGATGTGCTGTGGTTCCTATTTCTCCCTGTGATTGCTGGTGGTTCCTATTTCTCCCTGTGATGTGCTGGTGGTTCCAATCTCTCCCTGTGATGTGCTGGTGGTTCCTATCTTGTGATGTGCTGGTGGCTCTTACCTCTCCCTGTGATGTGCTGGTGGTTCCTATTTCTCCCTGTGATGTGCTGGTAGTTCCGATATCTCCCTGTGATGTGCTGGTGGTTCCTATTTCTCCCTGTGATGTGCTGGCGGTTCCTATTTCTCCCTGTGGTGTGCTGATGGTTCCTACCTCTCCCTGAGATGTGTTGGTGGCTCTTACCTTTCCCTGTGCTGTGCTGCTGGTGGTTCCTATTTCTCCCTGTGATGTGCTGGTGGTTCCTATCTCTTTTATTATGTGCTAAGTTTCTTTCTGGAAGATGTGGGTGGATAGATGAGTAGATGTGTGAGATGTGTTAAGTTAAGTTTAGGTTAGGTTAGGTTAGGTTAGGTCAGGTTAGGTTTGATCAGATTCCGTTAGGTTAGGTCCGTTAGGTTTAGTTAGGTTAGTGCACATTAGTTCCGATTTTATCAGATTCTTTAGTTTATGTCCGGTTAGGTTTAGTTAGCTTCAATTACGGATCTGTGAGTGTGGTCGGCAATTATCACTTTAGGGTAGTGTTTCAGGCGCTGGTACACGTCAAGGCTGAAACTTTAAATGTCTTTGTGTGTGCTGAGTGTCACCCTTCTTGACCCGGACTGCAGAGAAGGTCACCCTTCATGGTTACTGCAGCACAGACATTTCTCATGTGTCTCAAGGCTAAGACTTTTTTATATGACATTGTTAAGGATCAAATTTATCAGCTTCTTTCGACCTTCAGTGTGTTGACGTATTTATTTTGCATTATTAAATATTCATAGATTTCCGCCAATCATCTAAGTTGATAAGAGCAACAATCAATTTCTCTTAAGATAATTATCTACTTCAACTAAAAATGTAAATCAGTATAAATATCACTCGGTCAAATTATTGTATAATATTAATTATGGTAATTAAATGTTTTAACCATTTGTTGCTGTTTGATATTCTTTGTAATTATTAATGTAAGGCACTCATGGGTGATGTTCAGAGAGATATCATTTGAATAAACATTGGAAAACAATCCGTACTGAGGTTTACCGCTTGTTGTATTCATTAGTAGTCCAGCACAACACTCATACGCTGAGTGTGTACATTTTCATTTATGGAATCATCATTTACACACACACACACACACACACACACACTCACTCACACACTCACACACTCACACACACACTCACACACTCACACACACACACACGCACACTCACACACACACACACACACACACACACACACACACACACCACACACACACACACACACACACACACACACACACATTACATATATAAGAGTACAAGAGAGAGAGTATTATATATATATATATATATATATATATATATATATATATATATATATATATATATATGTAATATTCAGAAATTTCAGAGTAATTTCAAATGCCGCACCATTGGCGATACTGAGCTTTCAAGGTCGTCTGAGGGAAGAGAGTGCTCCCTGCACATAGTGGGAGGTTGTGGAACTAGGCCTATATGATATTAAATATAATTTGCCGAATTAATAATGATGTGATTCATGAAGTTAAGGGACTATTATTGAATTTGGAATTATTATAGATCGTTTATCAGTCTGAATAATGCTACGGGTGTCCCAAGGAGTTATTAGTTACAGAAAATATATCACGTGGTCTGCCACGCCTTTGAGGGCACGAGTGGTTCTCTCCAGTCCTGCAGAGCACTTACACAGACAAGCACGGTTCGCCGTCCACTTGTGCCAGTCACGGCCTAGTCACCAAAGGCGTTATTGTGCGCAACAAGTAAGTCTCATTCGATCTCAGACAGGGTTAGATAGGGCAGTGATAAAGTAAACTAGAGCTAACAGTGAGTTCATTTCAGGGTTTCCGTCAGAACCCACTTGACCGGAGTTGACCGGAGAGATTGACTGCCGTTTGAGACTGCCGTTGATGATTGAGGGTGGCGATTGTCGCCATTGGACCGATCAGAGTAGGCCTGTCACTGTTTAGTGGGGTACCAAGGGATCTCTTGAGGGAATCTAGCCGTCTGGGTGCCCAGCTGACGTCGGGACGATCGTGGGTCAGCAGCCCTCCTCTCCCTAGGCTCACACACCACATGTCCCGAGCCGCTTAGTGAAACCCTCTTGCTAACGGGAAGCTAAAGCTTCTCTCAACTGCACAAGGTCTGATTGGCTCACTCTCTTCCTGCCCATGGACGCACTGGGAGTACACTGAGGCTATCTGAGTATATTAATGGTCACACACTGAGACCGTGAGTCTAGGACTCTAGGAGATACCTAGAGGAACATTTTATCTTCCTTATTACGGGTGTAGTTAACACCACTCCTCAGACTGATATTATCTTGACGTGTGTAGTTAATATTTCTTAAATAATTTTGATAATATTGTTTTGAATGTTTGTGCCATTAAGTGGAACCAGAGTGATACTGTGATTGATTCTTTTAATGCCTCTAATTGTTCTTCATAATTCTGATCTCAGGTATAACCTTGTTCCCCAGAGTAGTGGTTAGGTTAGGTTAGGAAGTGTACATCTGTTGGGGTACTATAATTTTGTTGAGTGCCCTTAAGGCTTATTCATTGTAGAGTATTTAAATTCTTATATTTTATTACCATTCCTCAGTGACTGATATTATTTTGTGAAAGCCCGTAAGGCCTGTTCATGTGTGCAATTAACATTTCTTAATACTTCAAATTTATTGTTGCCTGTGTTTCTAATAATTTCTATGTCATTTATAACTTTTATTCCCCAGAGTAGTGTTTTAAGTTTAAGTTAAGAGGTGCGCATATTGGTGTACCATTATTTGATTGTGTTTGCAGTGTTGGAGGGAATATATGTGTCTAAATTTTACAGTGTGTCTCATTCATCCCAGTCACAGACGCTATCCTTCCACGGGTCACGGACAATTCATTTTGTGTCGTAGATTTAAGTGTTCTTGTGCTGGTTCGGGATTTTTCTCAAAGGGGCGCTTCCACTGCCATTACCATCTATTAATTTTTAATAAACCCCAAGTCAAGTGAGAAATTAAAGTCCAGCAAATTCCGGACCGATATATATATATATATATATATATATATATATATATATATATATATATAGATATATATATATATATATATATATATATATATATATAGGTATATATATATATATATATATGGCAGGAAAGAGAGTACTGAACAGCCACCTATCATCTCTACTTCCCACTCTCTAGCTTCCCATTCATCCCTCTCCCCACCCACCTACCCACCCACCCACTCATCCACCCACTCATCCACCCACCTACCCAACAATCCATCGTCATTCAAGCGTACACATCGGCCTACCAGTGTGTGAAAGTTATACACATAGCCAAAAACAATATAGATTTTTACTATCGCATCTTTATGTAGAGAAGGCAGGTGATCTTATACAGGTAACTGACAGATATGTCGCATACCTCTGGTCATGGATATGTTCGTATTGGCGATACTTCTGAAGGATGAAGCTTAAACCCACAGGTTCCCCACACACACACACACACACACACACACACACACACACACACACACACACACACACACACACACACACACACACACACACACACACACACACACACACACACACACACACACACACACACACACACACACACACACACACATAGTCACAGCACAGGCTGGCTGACACACACCTACACACACACACACACACACTTCACACACACACACACACATGCCACACACACACATGTTCACATTTATTACAATTCAATTATCATTACTCATCACCACCATCCAACCATTACCATCCTCACCCGATCCACCACCACCACCACCACCGCTCCTTCACAAGCTGCCACATCTCACATGATAGGTCGTTGGATGTTGCGGCAAAACATAATGGTGTCAGCTTGGGAGTCTCACACTATAAGCTATCAGCCACTGTGGTGTGCATCATCGGGGGCCACACATACTCCCTCCCGCTGTTTACTGGCAATAGAGTCGCCTTTGTGCTGTGTGATGGCGGCGGTGGCAAAACAGCACCAAGGCATTGTGTCGCGACGGCAGGGTGGAGGAATTAACACTTCGATATGGTGTCTGTATATTAGGAGTTCGCAATGGCGGGGTAGCAGATGGTAGTAAGTCAGGTTGGCAGAATGGAAGGTTGGCAGAATGACATAGTTGTAAGTACTGCAGGATGGTAAAGTGTTAGGGTGGCACGATGACAGGATGGTAATAGGGTGAGAGGGTGGCAGTGTAAAAGGATGACAAGATGACCTAGTGATAGTATGACAGTATGTTGGTATGAGGGCGAGATAGCAGGATGGTAGTGTGTTGGTATGATGGCAGTGTGTTGGCAGGATGGCAGTGTGTTGGCAGGATGGCAGGCGGTAAAGAAGCTGTAGGGCAAATTAATTAAATGTATTTATGTTACAATGTAAACTCAACGCGAGGTGATTGTATAGTTTCCTTATACGGATGTAGGTTTGTTGGCGTGTGTGTGTATGTATGTATACATGTGCGTTGGTACGTCGGCTTTGTGCATGTGACTGTATTTGTAAATGAGGATGTATGTATGTGTGCACGTATTTTTACATGTATTACATGACAAATTCCAAAATAGATATGCTAGGCCTCACCATTTCCTCTAATATGACATGGAGGCCACACATCCTCAACATTGCTGAAGTTGCCTGCCGAAAGCTGGGAATGCTGTACAGATGCCGTAGTTACCTCATTCTTGAGCAGTTGCTTCAAATATATAAGGGATTCATTCGTCCTAACTTGGAGTACTGCTCTCATATCTGTGGTGGCTCTTCTTCTGTCCAACTGTTAGATAGAATGGAATCAAAGGTATATCGTCTTATTAACTCTTCTCCTTTAGTTGAAAATTTTTCTTCCCTTTCTCTTCGCAGCAATGTTGCTTCACTCTCTCTCTTTTACAGGTACTTTAATGTACAAATTCGGTGGATTTGGCATCCTGTGTACCGCCGGAAGGGCCGTGGGGTCGTAACACTAGTCTTGCCCGCGGTGCCCACTGTTTCTCTGTGGATGTCGGTCACACTAGAATAACCCGTTATAGTACGTCCTTCTTTCCTCACACAGCCAAACTGTGGAATGCTCTGCCTTCTTCTGTGTTTCCATACTCTTACAAATCTGCCTCACTTCAAAAAGTTGGTTTTCCGGCATCTTCGTGGTTTAGATTAATATATTCTTTCTTTTTCTTCTCTTTTTA
>NW_024730523.1:0-23538 GCF_018991925.1 Homarus americanus
CTTTTTTGGGGGTTTCTGTTGTTCAGAGCCGACCTATTCAGGTTGAGTAAGTAGCAGGGGAATTTCTACACTTCCCACAGGCACTTGATGGCCGGGTGGTGGTCGTAGAGTGGTTCCTGAGCTTCTCTCCCGGAGCCCCGTTGGGGAAGCCTACTTCCTAGTGTATGTGAAAGCTCACTTATAGACGTGAGCTAAGTGTGACTATTGGGTAAGGATGAGGATTGCTACCCTCTTTCCAGGTGGACCCGCACGATCACGGTTTTCCAGGAAAGATTCTGCAGAGGGATGGGTTCTCGCTCCAATCCCCTTTCGTGTTCACAATCTTCTGGGAGGGAGGTGAACAGTTACAGGGAGGACCGCAGGACGAATACACTTTTGAGGGTGCAGGTCCCTAGGCCAGAGCGAAAAAAGGAAAAATAGTAGTAGAAGGAAAAGAGCTCAAACCACGTCAGGAATATCACGCTGTCGCTGCTCTCCAGCTGGAGTGTGGGTCACTCACACCACCAGTGGGGAGGGCAAACTAATTCTCGATAAATCGAAAACGCTCGTGAGATGTTGTCGACGATGTCAGTGGCGGACGGTCCGGTCAGCGAAGTTGGCCAACAATGGCAGTAAAGAGAGAGTAGTCTTCACAGCTCCGGGTCCGGCAGACGAGTGCTCGGCGGCAGATAAGTAGTAGCAATGATTACGTCTCCTTGAGTTGTATTTATTTTTATTGCTATAAATTCATCCTGGAAGTCATCGATTAGTTTATATTCTAAGTTTCTTTTAACCGCTATCGCTACTCCGTCATTTTTCTCGCCCGATTTATTTCTTTGGTTTACATAATAGTTAAAGAGTTTTATGTTGTTGTTGTCTGTCTCCCCGTGACTGTTTATTAGTATAATGTCAGGGTAAATTTCTTGATATATATTACTTAGTTTAATTCTCTCAGTCTTCCAGTTTCTTACGTTGTGTTCTTACTGTTTGTCTGTTGTCCATTATTTCTTAAACTTGGACTGTGGCAGTTGGAGTGGAGACCCATCATCCTGTTTCCAGTTTCGTATCCTTCTAAATTTCGAGTGTTCTATTATTTTGAAATCGTTAGTTGTTATTCGTATTTTCTCCGTAACTATTAGGGTCCATACGTATTCTTCATTTAAGTTTTTGTCCTGATGATGCTTACCGAAGTATCAGAAATAGAGTAACTCAAACAGTTAGAATTGCCAGACGTAGCTATTGTACACATAAGCTCCAGTCAATATCGGGCAACAGTAAGAAAACCTGGAGTATCATTAATTCTATTCAGAACAGGAACACTCAACCCAAGGCCCCCACTCATCTTTTATGATAATTGATACAGTTGGAACGAAACCCTCCCTCATTACCATCCAATTCAATGATTTTTTATCAATGTTTGCAAAAATCTTGCTCAGATCATCCCTAGTAGGTGACTGTTCTTCAGATTCTTCCCAGGTGAACTGCCCTGTCCCATGACACTACCACAGACGATCCGGTAGGTCTCTTCTGAAAGGCATCCCAATACCGTGTATGTCCTTCCCATGGGTTCTGCAACTTCGGTGAATGACCCTCCTTCCGAAGGGTGTTATGTAGACAGACCCTATCACCGTCCTTGTAACAGACCTGGCTTGTTTTGACATCATAATTGTGCTCCTCGAACTTAATGGTGAACCTCCGTCAACCCTTCTTAGAGGTTTTCCTGTCAGCAGGTACAATGGCAGCCGCAGGTCGTGAAACAGCTTCAATTTTGCCGGTGTGTATCCAGTTGACTCGTGGGCAACTGACCGATACGCCATCAGTAGAGCAAGCAGCTCTGCAGTCCGAAGGTCCAATTAAACTTTTCTACCAGTCCGCCTGACTGCGGCCGAAGTGGAGTGGTTTTAGTCTTCATTATGCCCAATAGCTTACAGCACTTGCTGAACACAGCTGACTCAAAATTTCTGCCCTGGTCCGAGTGCAACTCGTGGGGCACACCAAACTGGCAGAATTATTGATCCACCAGCACCCTGGCAAAAGTCGTGGATTCTTGATTTGGGATGACATAAGCCTCTGGCCAGTTAGTGAAGTAATCCATGGCCATGCAGAGAGTGGCAGAGATCCTGCAATATCCACTGTGACCCTCTCCATTGGTACACCTGCATAGCACAACTGCAGTGGGGCATGCGTGTATAGCTTTGGTCCCTTCTTGGCGCAGCAGACATAGCATGAATGCTACCTTTCTTCCACATCCTTACGCATGCCAACCCAGTAAAATCTTTGCCGCAGGCGACTCAGGGTCTTCTTCACTTCCAGATGTCTACTGGTTAGATTGTTGTGCTTTTCCCTCAGGATCTCTGACCCCATCTTCCGGGGAATTACTGACTGCCAGTACCTGTGTAGTCCACACAGCACAGCATTGAGCCTGTAAGGGGCTTCTACTCCAGTTCAATGATTGTTGGTACAGTGTTGTTCAGTGTTGGGATTGTTCTCTGCACATGGAGCAGATGTTGCTCATGGGTAGCTCGAACCGAGTCATAGTGCGGGGTGTGATCGTATGGCTGGTCACTTGGCTCCCTTCCTCTGACCCAGCTGGTCACCTGCTACCTGTGAGCATTCCATATTTATTATCGTTTTGTGGTTTATGGTGTTATTTGTGTCTTAAGAGTGCCTTATGTAATATGTTTGTTAATTATTATGTATTAACAACTTAGTGTGTATAAATCTTGCAAATGTAATGACATGTTGACCGTTACTACCAAATTAATTGGACAATATTCTAAAAGTACTGTATTGTTCCAGCTCTTTTTATTCATGGTCACGTTGGTGTGAGCGCCTACACTCCTAGCCCTGTATGTCAGCACACCTGCTAGGACGCTGTCGGCCCTAGCCTCTGTGCTGTTCCTCCCGGGTCCATTCTTCAGTACCTGTGCCGGTTAGGAAGATACTAGCTCTCCAGCGCCATTTTTGTCGAGGAGAAGACCCCTATTTACCGCCTGTTCCGTGTTGATATATATGACCCCACGCTTCACATCTAATGTCTACACTCCCGACATCTCTTCTGACTAACACTCCGGCACCCCCATACCTACATATGTTCATGTGTAAATACTTGTAAATAGAAATATCTTGTTACAAATATCCTTCAGCGTGTTCAATATCTTTGGTGAAAGTGAAAGTGTTCCACCTGACAGTAATCTTGGAAAGAACCAGAGGGCGTTAACATCTATACCCTCGACAGAGCCATCCTTCTTCCTCACTAGGACGACTCCTGGCGCCCACGGACTGCTGGACTTTTCGACCAGACCTTGGTGAGTAATGTTCCCTATTGCCTTCTCCATTTCCTGGCGACAAGCTGGTTGGATGTGAGTAAGGCGCATGGACCGGACGGAATA
Source organism: Homarus americanus (assembly GCF_018991925.1). Lineage (NCBI taxonomy): Eukaryota > Metazoa > Arthropoda > Malacostraca > Decapoda > Nephropidae > Homarus > Homarus americanus. The sequence goes on from NW_024730523.1 coordinate 3,372, forward strand.
CTCCCTCGTGTTCTGAGGGAGTGTGCTGAAGCCCTGGCCCCTGTGCTTGCTTGCCTCTTTCGCCTTTACCTCAAAACCCAAACTTGTCCTTCTTCTTGGAAGCATGCCTTGGTTCAGCCCATCCCGAAGAAGGGTGACCATTCTAATCCCTCTAACTATCGCCCCATTGCCCTAACTTCATCCCTCTTTAAGATTTTCGAAACTATCTTGAACTCCCATTTTCTCCGTCACATTGAACGCCTTTCTCTTTTGTCGGATCACCAGTATGGCTTTCGCCAGGCGAGATCTACTGGTGATCTGCTCTCCTATTGCACCCATCTTTGGTCATCCTCTCTTAGGGATTATGGGGAAACTTTTGTCGTGGCTCTCGACATCTCCAAAGCATTTGACAGGGTATGGCACAAGTCTTTGCTTTCTAAACTTCCCTCTTTTGGTTTCTCTCCCCCACTTTGTTTTCTCATCTCTAGCTTCCTTGAGAACCGATCCATGGCAGTTGTTGTCGAGGGATCAATTTCTCGCTCTTTCTCTATCAGTAGTGGCGTCCCACAGGGTTCTGTTCTTTCACCAACTCTCTTCCTTCTTTTTATCAATGATTTACTTCACACTACAACTAATTCTATCCATTCTTTCGCTGATGATTCTACTCTTCACTCTTCTTCACATTTTCCCCTTCCTCCTAACTCTCAAACTAGATCTGTTTCTACAACTGATATCATTACTTCTATCAACGCAGCATCTCTGAATGGGGAGGTACAAACTTGGTTAAGTTCAATAGTAATAAAACTCAATATTTACCAATTACACTTTGTGAATTAGACGATCTCCCACCAATTACATTTCAGGACGCTATCATCCTCCCAAATTCTGAAATAAATATGTTAGGCCTCACCATTTCCTCCAATATGTCCTGGAAATCACACATCCTTAGTATAACTAAAGCTGCCTCCCGAAAGTTGGGCATGCTGTACAGATGCCGCAGCTACTTCACTCCTGAGCAGTTGCTCCAAGTATATAAGGGATTCATTCGTCCTAACTTGGAGTACTGCTCTCATATCTGGGGTGGCTCTTTCGTCTTATTAACTCTCCTCCTTTAGTCGACAATCTCTCTTCCCTTTCTCTTCGCCGCAATGTTGCTTCACTCTCTCTCTTTTACAGGTACTTTAACGGGCAATGTTCGGTGGATTTGGCATCCTGTGTACCGCCGGCAAGGCCGTGGGTTCGTAACACACGTCTTGCCCGTGGTCACACGAGAATAACCCGTTATAGTACATCCTTCTTTCCTCACACAGCCCAACTGTGGAATGCTCTGCCTTCTTCTGTATTTCCATGCTCTTACAATCAGTCTCACTTTAAAAATCTGGTTTTCCGGCATCTTCGTGGTGTAGATTAATACAGTATAACCGTATTTTTCTATATTTACAATTTCTTTCCGTCCTTTTTTTTCTCGCCCCCCAGGCTCCGTTGTGGGTCGTTTGACCTGTTCCCGGGTGGGCTAATTCCCGTAAAAGAAAATAATCCTCCGAGGCGGCTACTTGATAGGGCGGCGATTCTTATTGTCGATGTGATGCTGTACCAGGTCTGTACAACACAGGTCTAGGTCCCCTGCAAAGAAGACGTCCGTATACTTCAATAACAACTGTTCTAGGTTGTGTCACTTTAGCCTCATCCAGGCACTGGGAGCTCCTGGCAAACAAGTCCTGCAAATGGTCGGGCTGACCATTCTTCCGCTTGATCACGCTCCTCTTGCAGGTCCTGGATTGCTGCGAACTCTTGGCACAGTCCAACGGTCACTCCTTGCTGTATTTTCTTTTCTTTAGCCGGAGAGAGAAATTGGCTGCAATTGCAGGTCCGGCCTTACAAAAGTGTGCTTCGAGGCTGTGTCGATCACCAACGGACACCTTATGCCATCGAGCTCACCTTCAACCTGGACACAGCTTAAAGTGGCTCGGTTGCATTTTGTAATTAGTGGGTGTTACGAGTTGGGGATTTAGAAACTGGTTTAGAATATAGTTAAAAGTCTACCCAGATCCCAACAGGCAACAACAATAAAAAAACTAAACAAACAAAGACAATCGGACTATAAAAGGGTAGACAAAGGATGCGAGTTTTTGTTGTGCATAATAAAGTACAATAAATTCCTTAACAAAATATTCAGCTTTCTATAATTTACCCTTAACCATACTTAACTTAAACATATGCAACATTGGCTTAACAGTATATACATATTTATACAACATACAACAATCTAAAGCAAGTGGAGGTGGGAGGTCTGTGTTCGTCTTGATACCTCCAAAGTGTTCTATGCTACTGAAGGTATATATAAACACTTGTTATCTTAAAAGTAGGTTCTTATTCTCGTACGGGAGATATATATAGAGGGACCAAGAAGCTCACTTCCGCACCACAAGGACTGACTGTCTTCACTCTATGTATTACTGCGCGCTTGCATGTACAGATGCCAGCATTCACAAGGTGAATACATAAAATATAACTATGATAATTTATATACATAACATGGTGCATAATAAATGGAAATATTACATAGGATTAATACATGTTCTGTAATACTTTACTATACATAATTAATAGAGTAATATAAGGATACACAGCTTAAGGTACTACTTCGTGTCCATATCATACACCTCCCTCCCCCCTATACGCTCATAGTTTCATCTTGAGCGGACCTTTTGTTTCTGAGTCGCTCGGACCTGCTGAGTACTGGGGCAGAAACACAAGGTGGGGATGGATTTACTGTAAAGACATCAACATTAGGGGACTCAACTGGGGAAGGGTCAACACTAGGCAGCTCCACAGGTCGGAGGAAACGACGGTTCCTCCACCATACTCTACCACTAGGAAGACGCACTTGGTAGTCCCTGGACCGGCCAATACCCATGACAACCCCAACCTTGTCCCAGCGGTGAGATACCGGATCTTGAATCCTGACCTGCTGGCCGATACTCAACCTGGGAAGGGGGCGGGCATGACAGTCGTACCGAGCAGCGACATCTGCGGCTCGTTCTGCTGCACGGAGGTCACATTCCTCAGTCTTGGTCTGCCATTCTTGAGAAAAAGACTTCGGTTGGGCAGGAACACAAGACCTGAGATGATGTCCATATAAAACCTGGGCTGGGGAACGTCCGGTGAAGTTCGGGTTGTTGCGTAACTCTAACAAACCTCGATCGAAGTCCTCGCAGTCGATATTTCCTGAGGGTGACACCTTAAGGATCAGGTGTTTCACAGTCTTGACTGCGGCTTCAACGTGTCCATTCGCCTGGGGTTAGTGGGGCGAGGTCACGACATGACGGACTCCCCAACGGTCCATGAAGTCCCGGAACTCGTGGCTGGTGAACTGGGGTCCTCCATCAGTCCTGAGGCGGAGGGGAACACCAACTTCTCTGAAGTAATGCCTGAAATTCCGGATGGTAGCAGTAGCCGTTGTATCACTACCACAGGGGACAACAACAGGCCATCCAGACAATCGGTCGGCAATGACGAGGAAGGACTTCCCTGCTACTGCAAAGAAATCGGCCGACACAGACTCAAAGGGTCTTAAAGGGTTATCGTCCCACATTAAAGATTCCTGTTGCTGGCTGGGTTGTAGAATCTGGCACGGCTCACAGGCACGGACGGTACTTGCAATGTCCGCGTCGATTCCGGGCCAAAATTAAGTTTGCTTAGCCCGTCGCTTGGTGGCCTCCACTCCTCGATGGCTGTCGTGAAGGCGGGTCAAGGTACGGCGGCGTCGGGCAGCAGGAATGACTACTCGTGGATCATACAAGACGAGGTCTTCGTCACAATAGAGGTCCTCGCGTATCTTCCAGTACGGGAGTAGCGATTCATGAAGGTCGTATCCGTTAGATGGAAATCCCTGGGACACACAGTCGACGAGCCGGATATAGGAAGGGTCGGCCCGGGCTGCGGTGCGGAGATCTTCAAGGGTCTTGTCTGCATCCGGTGCTGTAGACTCTTCTGATGTGAAGATGGCCTTCAATGAAACTACTGACTTAAGGGATGCAGCAGCTGTAGAACACAACATCTCGTCCTCTGGGGTGGGGCGACTGACAGGGGCGCGGGACAGGGCATCCCGGATGCACAGCAGCTTACCCGCACGCCACACAGCCGTGAAGAGATAAGGCGAGAGCTTCTCTTTCAGACGTTGAAGGCGAGGATTCTCTACTGCATCCAAAGAGTAGTGATTGATAATAGGTATAAGAGGGCGATGAACCGTGAAGAGGGTGAAGTGCTGAAGTCCTATCAGGTAGAAGCGGCACTTCGCCATCGCCCAGACAACAGCCAACATCTCCAGCTCAATCGTGGCATATCGGGTCTCGGCGTCCGTCAGGAACCGGGATCCACACTGAATTAAGCGGAGTTGTCCACCGCCATGGTCCTGCAGAAGGGCATAACCAACGCCGTAGAATCTGGAGGCGTCAGTCTGGAGGACGGTGGGTAGGGCTGGGTCGTAACAGGCGAGGACAGGTGGACTCAAGAGGGCCTGCTTGACTCGCTGGAAGGCCTCTTGATGATCTGGAGTCCACAGGAATGTCCTCCTGGGGCTCAGCAGGGGGCGTAACGGCTGGGCTGCGGCGATGTCAGGTGTGAATTCAGCCAGCTGATTGACGAGACCCAAAAAAGAACGGAGGTCTGTCAGGTTGGCAGGGGTTGGAAAATCCCTGATTCCACTTAATTTCTCCGGGTCAGCTGCGATACCTGATGCTGAGAGTGTGTACCCACAAAAGTTCACTGATGGTGCGGCGACTACAAACTTGTCAGCGTTGAGGGTAATCCCGTACTTTCGACATCTGGTGAGAACTTCATATATTCGGGAGAGGTGGGCACAGTAGTCTTCGTCATGGCGTAAAATATCATCAACCACTTTGACACAATTCGTGACTCCTTGAAGGGCCGCATCACCACGTTGACAGAATGCATCGCCCGTAGCGGCAAATCCCATGGGGCCTCTGCAATACTGAGATCTCCCATATGGTGTGATGAATGTAGTCAAATGCTGGTCTTCTTCGGCCAACTCCATTTGCCAATAACTGCATAAGGCGTCCATCGTTGTAAAAAACTTCGCCTTCGGGTCCACATTTCGAACAGCTGCGAAGGGTGTGGGTGAAGGGTGGGCTGGACGGGAAATTTGCTGGTTAAGTTTTGATAGATCGGTGGTGATTCGTACTCCACCACGAGGTTTGGCGACGGGGACGAGAGGGTAGCACCAAGGTGAAGGTTCGTCTCCGGCCGGTTTGATGATTCCCTGAGCAACCATGGAGTCAAGCTCTTGTCTAACTAGCTCCTTGTAGGCGTGAGGAATCAAACGAAGGGTGTGGATGGCAAAAGGTGTGGCACCATCCTAAAGATGAATCTTCATAGGTGGACCCACCATCGGCTTGAGTGGTATGGATCCCAAAGATTTCTTCGTAACCAACACGTCAGCAAACTCCTTGAGAAGGTAAGCTCTTGCATCAGAAGGGGACGTGTTAGTAGAGATAGGGAGTTCCTTCAACCTGCTAACATGGGTGATCTTTAAAATAGGTTTGGGGAATTCCTTGGAAATAATGGTCAACTCTTGACAATGGCCATATGATAAAAGCGGAGTCGGGATCCCATCATGAACATCAATCCGGGCTGAGCAAGACTGCTTACCAGAGGTAAGAGTAGCCCAGAAAGATCCCAAAGCTGGAGCCATCTTGGAACCATCAGCTGTCAGTTTCGTTGTCTGAGGAGGGGGCTGTAGGTTGCTCCGGGGTATTCCCAAACTTGCTAAGTGTTATGGACCAATTACTGAGACGTCAGCACCGGTGTCAGGTAACATCTGAAGACTGGATGACAAGTTACCTTAAGAAATGTCGACATTGACGTGCTGGGACGTCGTGTCTGTGGAACAATGTACACAACGGCAGGAACGACTGGACACAGCGTCTTGGTGCTTGCCAGAAGGAGGGGGCGCGCCAGCACGATCACAAAGTCTGCACTGAACTTTGCTAGCGGGGCACTTGACTGTGTAAGCCCAGTGACCCTGGCGGTCGCAACTTCTGCACACGCTTTGAGCAGCTGGGCACTGGGAGGCATCATGCTGTCTCGCACAGCTGTTACACAAAGCTGCTGCTGAAGGTGTAGCTGGAGGGTGAGGGGTGCGGTTACCTTGCTGCTTCTTACCCTTTCTGTAGGAAGACACTGCCCTCACCTGGTCAGGTTGTGAGCATAAAGCTGAAGTCGCACACCTGGCGGCCTCGTACGCTCGACATTTTGTAACAAGATCTTGAAGGGAGGAAGTGGGGTCAAGGGAAATGAGACGCTGAACTAGCTCTTCATCTCGAACACCCGTTAAAATGATTGTCTTGAGTTGTGTCTCTTCACAGACTTGAGAATGTCCAGGACAAACATCAACTTCCTCTGAACATCTTTTGAGTCTTACAAAAAATGCGTCAAAAGATTCTCCATCAAGCTGTTTACATTGGAGGAGTTCTCTCCTTCTGAGTGCTTCGTTGCGCTGTCCCTTAACATGTTCTTGTAACTTGTCGAGCACGGCCTCTACAGTCAGAGTTGTCGTAGGAGGCACTTGAAGTGTGTGCTCGAGAATACGTTGTGTCTCTAAGGACAAGCACATACGAAGCTGTATCATTTGTTTAGGCTGTGGTAAACTTGACAAGTCAACCATTGTTGCATAGTCTTGCCAACGTCGACGCCATTCCCGAAACATCTGATAAGAAGCGTCAGACATCAGAGAGGGAGGCGTCTGTACTGCAGCCTTTTGAGGTGTTGTTCCTACTCTGGGAATTGAGGTACCAGTACCTCTAGTCGCATCAACATTAGTAGTAACAGACGAATCTTGCACAGTAGATCGTTGTGGGGAGGCTAACAGAGAAATCAAGACTTCAAATCTGGCTTGATCCTCCCTCTAGCGTATTGCCAGATACCCAAAGAATGTTCTATACTACTGAGGGTATATACAAACACTTGTTGTCTTTAAAAGTAGGTTCTATTCTCGTACGGGAGATATTTACAATAGGACGCAGAAGCCCGTGGGCACGCCACCAGGACTCGGTCTTGACTACTTACATCTATCTATGTATTACTACGCGCTGGCCTGTACAAATGCCAGCATTCACAAGCTGAATACATAAAGTATAAATGTGATAATATATATACATAATATGGTGCACAATAAATGGAATATTACATAGAATTAATACATGTTCTGTAATACTTTACTATACATAATTAATAAGAGTAATATAAGAGTAATATAATAATATACAGCTGAAGGTACTACTTTGTGTCCATATATATCATACACTCCCTTCTTCTCAGGTCATCCTCACTTCTACGTATGTCTTCGAGTTCTCTGCGTGTCTGTTCCTCTTCATGGCGCCGTCTTTCAGACTCTTTGTACAGAATTTCTTCCTCATTTCTCCTTGCAATATCGTTCTGGCGTCGAGAATTTTCCATCCACTTAATCAGTTGAAGGAGATCTGTGGACGCATGCATCGCAGGAGAGCTTGCTCGCGACGAACGAGGAGATTCTGTGGGTGACTTGGCGTTGTCACTGTGGGGAGCGTGGGGCCTGAGTGTGGGTGGAGAGAGGTCTCCCACACTAAAACTCATAATCCCATCGTCCAGGGTATCATTTTGATCCCTGTGAGACATGCCGACAGCTTCTGTACTCTATCTGTGCAAAAGACCGGGTCAGCCCCTCGTAATCTATGCACAGAATTACAGAAGTCTACAGTAAGTCACAAGAATTTAATATAAGGTGGGTATGTGAATGCTTGAGTGTGTGTGTGTCTGGCGGGAGAGGCTTGGCGCGCTGCCAACTGGGCAGAGTCGCTCGCTGGTCGGTTAGTTACCCTCCAGCGAGAGACGGGAGCGGACGCACTGCTGGACCAGCTCCCTTAGTCATCTGACCGCAATTTGCACAGACAATTATGATTAAAATACACAACACAGCACTTCACAAAACACTTCACTTCACAGCACAGCACTGTACACAGCATAGCACTTCACAACAATGTAAGTCTAGAGGCTTGTAGTAGTCTTGCTGTAAATCCGTGATGAAGCTGAAGACGAGACGCCATTAACACAGTCTGGGCGGGAAGGCTTGTCCACTGTATCTCACCGAGAAATAATCACTGCGCCATCTGTGTTCGTCTTGATACCTCCAAAATGTTCTATGCTACTGAAGGTATATATAAACACTTGTCATCTTAAAAGTAGGTTCTTATTCTCGTACGGGAGATATATATACAAGGGGACCAAGAAGCTCGCTTCCGCACCACAAGGACTGACTGTCTTCACTCTATGTATTACTGCGCGCTTGCATGTACAGATGCCAGCATTCACAAGCTGAATACATAAAATATATATATGATAATTTATGTACATAACATGGTGCATAATAAATGGAAATATTACATAGGATTAATACATGTTCTGTAATACTTTACTATACATAATTAATAAGAGTAATATAAGGATACACAGCTTAAGGTACTACTTTGTGTCCATATCATACAGGAGGTAATATAGGGTTACAATACTCAAGTGCAGTGCTGAAGTGTCTGATGAGTAGGGCTGAGTATTGAAGAAGATGGCAGGTAGTCACTGTGCCGTAGGTTTCCGGGATAGGTAATCCAAGTGTGGTCACTTCCCAGAGTGAACTGAACTCTCCTGATCTTAAGCTGATGAGGAAGAGTTGGAGGAGGTGACGCAACAACCAGGATATAGAGAAAGGAAACCCGGAGTGGTGACTAAGACTAGTCATACTCGGGTCGCGTCCCTAGATGGCGTTGCTCGGTAGTGCTGGGTAGTTAGATCATGACACAATAGATGGCGTGGTTCGTAATATGGGGCTCTGGTGAAACAGGCTGGTCGTTGCCTCTCAGCACCAGCCATCTCTAGTTTCCCGTCTTAGTGGGCTGTTTTTCTTTACCTCTCTTGGAATTCTGTGGGCACTTAGTCTTCAAGTGTCCATCTTCTCCACATGTCCAGTATCCTCTCTTCTCCATGTTCTTCTCTGTATTAAACTGCTCTCGCTCTCGTTCCCGCTTGTAACAGTCCTCCTGTTTATGCCCAATCCTTTCACAATACCAGCAGGTTACCTTAAATATCTCCATCTCATGTACTTGCCCCTTTTGTGCTTTAAACCCAGGGCTAGACTCCGTTTTGATGCTGTGTAAACTTGATCTCACATAAGATTCAAACTCCAGGGCTCTAGCCACAGCTTCCTCTCGAGTTGCCGGTAGGGACTGCTTCACACTTGAATCTTGAGCTACATGCTGTCCAATGCGTCCACAACAACACGGCTAACAGATCAGGTGATGCTCCAAGGTACGCCCTATGAACCATACTTTCCAGATCTTGAGCCAGCTGTTTAGTGTTTCACCTTAATTACGGGTAAGCCTTTAAGATAGCTAACCCAATTAATTTATGTATAGGAATGCATGGAAATCAAATTAAGCTACAAAAAAATCGTAAATGGCCTAATTAGAGAGTGGTGAGAGCTAGACCTTCTAGGATGGTGAATGACCTCCCTTATCGGGAATAACATCGACCCAATTTTTGCAACGAGCGCAATAAACAATCGTCAAAAACTACCAAAACAGATATTGTATTTGTATGAATATTTCGTAGCCTAAATTTCCTATTTTAACAAGTCCAAATACACTAGGTAACCAGTGCCAGGTAGTTCCTAGACCAAAACACATCAAGTTTGTTTCATCTGTGTATCAGTTAAACCAGAACTTGTTACTAATAACATAAATTCAATGAAAAATTCATGTGAGTTATTATATTCTCTTATTGATTCGTCGTATTGCAATAAAGAACTACCTTACTATTTTATGTGCAACATTTGGTGTGGTGGTAATAATTCACTTTGCCACTGACAGTTTTTGTTTTCATTATAGATGGCAAATATCAAGGGTTTCCAAATGTTTAATGGCAATGTTGATATACAGTACTGTACACAGCCATTTTATATTTTGTCTACAAGTATGGAAGAATCAATTTGAATATTGGCCTTTCGTATCCAAAATTTCAACAAAATTGAATAAGGCCTTCCAAAATAAGATAAATTTATGTTATTATTATCTTTTCGGTCATTCAGTTAATTTTAGGATTTTAAGTTAACCATTTTTTTACCAGTTAGGTAGGTTAGGTTAGGTTAGGTTAGGTTAGGTTAGGTTAGGTTAGGTTAGGTAGGTTAGGTTAACATTTCGATGTAGAACATTAAAATTTTAATGGGCTATAATTTTTTCTATGAATTTCTCCAAAGAAAGATCAGTTTTGGAATCACCATAAAAAAAAATACTCTTTCATTTTTTTAGGGTTGTACAGTATATGAAGCCGAAAAAATCCAAGTTCCCATCGGAAATTTTTATTTTTTTTATTTTAACAGACAAAATTATCCACAATATGTAGGTGTTGGAAACATCTAAATATTAACCTTTACTGAAACTGAAGAAATAATTCTTGGTGTCATGGATGATGCGGAATATTTGCATTTACTGGGTAGATTCTGGAAATTGCTACCTAACCTAACCTCAGAATTGGTTCCCAGACCCGGAACAGAAAAAAATGGAGACTTTCCGTAATTTCCTTGAATTATTCATCATTTTGTCCTCGGAATTTGCTCACAGACCAGAAAAAACGTGCACTTTCTGGATTTTTCAGAAAATATGCCCCAGAGAAATCCTAGCCAATTTCAATCCCGGGCCTTGGAGAGTTCCGGCCAATGTAGATGGACTTAAATAAAGTTTCCAAGATCCCTGACTCTTATCGCACTTAAAATGCTTTGTACATATGATCTTAGCTAAGGCAGGTGACTTAAGTGTGCTAACAGAGGGTTAATAGCACCAGCAGAGACTTAAGATTTTGTAAATACATTCTTTTAGTGTAGTCATTGATATGCAAGGTCTGTTTTTGTTGTCATTGAGAGGTATGTAATATTGAGCTTATTTTTTTTTCTGTTTTTTAGATTTTGTAAATTCTTTCTTGTTTCATTTTTATGTAGTGAGTTGTCATCTTGTTTTGTTATTTTGTTATATAAATTTTTATTTGATATATGTCAAAATTGGCAATCTGTTTCGTTTCCCATCAGTTTATAATAATTAAATAGATATTCAAAGAAATAATCATTTAACAATATCCTGTTTCATATTCAAATGCTTTATTATAAACTTGGTGAATAAAGATGTTGCTCATCTTACAAAAATAATTTGACTACAGTATTTACAGGTATGTACTGAAATATAATTTGACGGCAATACAAGGATACAATGAAAATTTGATTAATGTCTTGTTTGGTGAAGATGTCAAAATAGCATTTACAGATCTCAGGTCATGTAAGAAAAGCCGAACAGAACTTACAGAAAATGGAGAAATTCTCAGCACCATTGAAATGAGCTCCCGACACTCTATGTTGGTTGGTTTGTTCTAGTAATGTAAGACAGGTGATGTTAAGCTGTGGGTGGAATAATGAATCACTGCTGATAACTCCCTTAACCTAATCCAAACAAAATATAACGACTGTTTTGTATGCTTCTTCAGAATTCATAAGCCACTTATATTAGTGGCAAAAAAAGCGTATGTTTTTCCTGTAAGTTTATGTGAAAATCCCTGCAATCTGGTATTTTCCAATGACAATGAGTTAATCCTAATACTGGCAGAATCAACTACTGTACTCTCATAACATATTGTTATGCCGAGGCATAATTTCGTATTGTAATTTTGTAAGCTAGGTGTTTTGATTGTTTTCTGTCCCAGGCAGCAGTTATTTTTGTCAAATTTAGTTAAATTTTCGTGTATATGTTGATGATATTGATGTAATAATTATGTAAGAATACTCTAGAATGTATGGCAGCATTTTTGTTATTATTGTAAGCCTCGATCAGAGTAGAACATTCTAGAATCTCCAAGGCGTCACTGAGTTACTCAAGGATGTTCGAGAAGCGTCTGACGAGTGGTATATAAGCGGGCCACGGGCTGCTTAGTGATTACTTAGACGCTCACTTCTGTTCCTAGTCTAAAAACAATGCCTAGCACAACAACTGAAGACAATTGTTGTGCAAGTATTGTGGAATTGCTGTGATGAATATAAAGTGAGAAAACTAAGGAATTGTAAACTGGTAGTGTGCTGACTGCATATTTGAAGTACCAAGTTAGACTGTGCAGATATTACGCTGTTAACATTGTGAAGAATTACTGTTTATTAAAGAAGACTACAGTGCACAAGTGAGTTCTGTGACCTGGTGGAAATCTACCTGTCTGTTGTTTGTCTGTACACTCATACCAATCGTCTGGAAATTACCGAAGACTGGCGGGACAGCCAGTGGTAATTCGACAACTCTTCTGAGATATCTACTGCTTCTGTACATACGACCCTGGCCGCTGGTAACCAGTGGTGGACGCTGAATAAGAGGTGAAGGAAGAAGGTCGTAACACTGGTGTCAGGAGTGGGAGAGCCTAGCAGTGAGATATCAGTCAAGATGGAAGGTAGTTTTAGTTTAGTTTAACAAATTTATTGACAAAGCTTGGAGTACAGTTTGCCTATTCTGAGTAATTCAGTCAGGTCTTGACACTGAGGGTGGTATCACTTCTCACTGCCACGCAGGACAGAGGTTCATACACAAAGAAATACATCATATTCATTAACAGTATATATATATATATATATATATATATATATATATATATATATATATATATATATATATATATATATATATATATATATATATATATATACATATATATATAGATCAGATTCATGTGGGTGATGTCACTGTTCACTGCCATGCAGGACAGAGGTTCATATACATTGGATGTCATATTCTAATTGAAGACTAATCAGTGTGGGCTAGCAAATTTGGGATAAACAGCAAGAATGTCCACAAGCACCCCCGATTCAATTTAGTGATTACAAAGTTCATGATACAATAAGCCAGGTAGCCTGAAGTCTCCAGAAGCCAGACCAGGTAAAGGGAGATTTCCATGGCTGATCTGATGCGATTCCTACAATCACAACGAGAAGAACCGAATGAACAACTGCGGGAACAGAGACAAGAACATAAACAACTACTGCAAGAACAGATAGAAGAACAGAAACAACACCTACAGCAATTGCAGGAAGAGATCGACAAGAAAACTCATGAATGGGATAAGGCTCTGCTAGTGATGTGTAACAGATGGAATGATGCGTTTCATGAGGTGCAAGTTGAACTAGGAGCTATCAAATCGGAAGTGGGAGAAAAATTAAAACATTAAAACGGCACAAACAAAAAGTAAGTGGTGAAAGCACAGAGGTACGAGAGGAGCTAACAGTGGTGAACCGTGAGCTACAGAAAGTCAGTAGTAGGATGGAAGCTCTGGAGACTTGCCTAACAGCAGGGTATCAGCCAAGATCTACTATCCCTATAATTGTGAAGGTGTGCGTGAAACATTGTTTGTGCACGCTCCGACTGGATTAGATAGCTTAGAAAATTCTGGAAAATACGATGAGCGTGTGGAAAAGGAAAGTGCTGAGTTGAAATATAGAACGCCTGAGTTCAGACCTCGAGCTGCGTCAAGTTAAGTGATGAACTATCCAAGAGTACCAGTGAGGAAGAAACCACAGGAATTCGATAGCAAGGTCTCATGGAAAGCATACCAGGCACAGTATGAGTTATTAGCGGAACAGAAAGTGTGGGACGATAAGCAGTGTGCAGGAGAAGATGGTAAGGAACCAAGCACCGAAATAAGGTTTATAGAACCAGATTCCGTACTCAAACCCGTAATCGAGGTGAAACACTGAAACAGCTGGCTCAAGACCTGGACAGTATGGCTCATAGGGCGTACCCTGGAGCATTGGACAGCACGCAGCTCAAGATTCAGGTGAGCAGTCCCAACCGGCAACTTTAGAGGAAGCTTTGGCTAGAGCCCTTATGTGAGGTCAAGTTTACACAGCTTCAGAACGGAGTCTAGCACTGGGTTTAAAACACGAAAGGGCCGAGTGCAAGAGACGGAGAGATTTAAAGGAACCTGCTGGTATTGTGAAAAGACTGAGCATAAACAGGAGGACTGTTACAAGCGGAAATGGGAGTGAGAGCAAGGCAATACCGAGAAGAACGTGGAGAAGAGAGGATGTTGGACGTGTGGAGAAGATGGGCACTTCAAAACTAAGTGCCCACAGAATTCCAAACGAGGAAAAGAAGAACAGCCCACTAAGACAGGAAACTAGAGATGGCTGGTCCTAAGGGACAACGACCAGCCTGTCTCACCAGAGCCCCACTATTTACAAAATGCAACCGGGCCACTGTAAGCTGTGTCCAGGTCGAAGGTGAGATGGCCTAAGGTGTCCGTAGGTGATTGACGCAGCCTCGGAGCAGACTTAATAATAATATTAATAATAATAATAATAATTAACGGTTTATTGAAAGAGCATGGCAGCCGGAAGGCTAAACATATACAGTTACATAAATGGGGAATGTGTCTCTTGATTTACAAATAAAATACAAGTAACTTAAGTGATACAAATATGATATATAATAACTAGGTGGGGAGAGGCTCAAATTACAGGGCATTTCAACATAGTGAAAATGCAAAAAGTAAGATTGACTGCGAGTGAATACACTGGTTGATTACAAGTTACTGATAATTTTTACAATGGTTGGGACTGGGCTCTTTTTACAGCGTCAGTTCATGCTCGTATGGGCTGGATGCAGTTGTGGTGTCGAACAGCAATTCTCGGACGAGGGATCTCGGGTGGTAGTGGGAGCCGGTGTCGAAGATGGCGCGAAAGCTTCTCACTAAATTTGCAGATCAGGTCGTGGTGAGGGTCAGTGAGAGCCGAGAGGGTCAGTGTGTTGAGCGCTTCTTGATATGTGGCGTAGGAAGGGGAGAGAATAATCTTGCATGCCCTCTTTTGCACTTTTTCTAGGAGTTTACGTTGTGTGGCATTTAGGGAGGAAGACCAGGTAGGGGAGGCATAGGTGAGCTTGGGAAGTATGGATGTTGAGTAAACACCGAGGAGCTCTGGTGCAGGAACTCCGAGGGACTTGAGTCGGCGGAGGAGGTGGAGACGAAAACTGGAGAACTTGACAACTTCAATGACGGGTGGTTTCCAATTTAGTTTGTTGTCTATGGTGATGCCGAGGAGCTTAGTGGAATCTACAAGCTGGAGTGTGTTGGGACCTAAAGTAATGAAGGGGGTGGGACAACGTCGGAGGAGAGGTTGATGTGCATAACCATGGTCTTGGTATGGTTGATGGTGACACGGTTGTTGGTGGCCCAGTTTTGGAGACTGTTCAATAAATCCTGAAGGGCAGTATAGTCAGGAGCAGAATTGTTGACACTGATCCCAATGGTGGAGTCGTTGACATATTTCCAGCGAGCATTGGTTTCTCTTAGGGCATCATTGATAAGCATAAGGAAGCATAGTGGTCCCATCTTGGTGCCTTGGGGGACGCCACAGGTGAGTGACTGAAAGGTGGAGACAGTCCCTCGGAAGCGTACAGCTAGGCGTAAGTTACTGAGGAAGTCTGTAAGACATGGTATAAGACTTCTTCGAAACCCGAGGTCGATAGCTTTGTTGATGATTAAATTGTGGTCGACTAGGTCGAATGCCTTAGTGAAGTCAATGAAGGCGACAACTACAGGCGTTTTTCGTTTCTCCAGATGGCAGTTTATATAATCGAGAAAGCTGACAAGACAGTGAGTGGTGGAGGAAGTTTTTATATTATCAAATTGCTGAGGATCTACAGCTCCTCCAATAGCTGCATAAGCCCAGTCAAACACAAAACTTTCACAGATTAAGCTGGGTATTGGGGTGATTGCAATGGGTCGTAGCTGATTTAAGGATTGTGGGCTGGTTGACTTGGGCACTGGTGACACATATGAAGTCTTCCAGTCAGCTGGGCATCTGGCTTGACTGAGGGAAGCATTGATGATGGAGCAGAGGGGTTTAGCAAGCTCCGGGGAGAACTCCTTGAAGAGTTTCATTGGTAAGTCAATGGGGGTGGTAGAGCGTTTTAACTTTAGTTTATCCAGACGTTTTGTTACTTAAAATTCTTCTACTAAGTCAGTGGGAAAGGGGGCTGGTAAGTAAGCAGGGAGATTGGTTGTGTCAAGCCGGGGGAGCGTCTGGCATATAGTAGCGAAATGGTTATTTGATTGCTCAGCTGCATCAACATTAGTGAGATGGCTAAGGAAGGGGAGGCCGGATGTGGTTAGTCATCGAAAACTACCTGAGATGTCGCAGAAGCTGTGCGGGATAACTGGACACTGCGAAGTGCTAAAGGGACCAGTGGATATCAGCATCAAGCTAGGAGGGAAAAAAGGAATCCTACAGGTTTATGTAGTGGATACCTCCTGCCTCGCAGATGTCAACTGAACCTTGGCTCGGTGCAGCTGAATATTAAAGTAAAGTAAGTACCGCTGAGGACTGTGAATCATCCAAGCGCTAAGGTTGCAGCTAGGCGGACAGCAGTTATTCCCCGACGTCAGAGGTGCTCTTGCCGTGCAAGGTGATCGGTGTCTTGCATACCCGTCTGGGAATGGTGGAGTGATGATGGGGAGAACTTTATTCGATCCATCTGCAGAGGAGGTACCTATATTTGTGGCCAATTTCTTTCTCCGGCCAAAGAAAATACAGCAGGGAATGGCCGTTGGACTGTGCCAAGAGGCCGACCAGGAGCAGCTGCCCAGGACCTGCAAGAGGAGCGTGATCAAGTGGAAGAATGGTCAGCCCAACCGTTTGCAGGACTTGTTTGCCAGGAGCTCCCAGTGCCACAACCTAGAACAGTTGTTATTGAAGTATACGGACGTCTTCTTTGCAGGGGACCTAGACCTGGGTTGTACAGACCTGGTACAGCATCACATCGACACTGGGGATCACCGCCCGATCAAGCAGCCGCCACAGAGGATAGCACCAGTTCGTCGCCAGGAAATGGAGAAGGCAGTAGGGGACCTTATTCACCAAGGTCTGGTCGAAAAGTCCAGCGGTCTGTGGGCGTCAGGAGTCCGGATTGACCACGCAGCATTGAGTTGGCCTAAAATTGAAGAATACAGAAGAAAAGCTGGCATGGTGGATTGGGAAGCTGGATCAACACAATTATATCATCCAATTGAGGCCCGGGCAAATACATGGGGATTTTGACAGTCTGAGCCGACCACCATGTGACTCTGATTGTAAGCAGTGTTGCAGGAGAGAGGCTGTTTCCAAGAAGTGTAGTCGCACTACGGTGGAGGAAGAACCAGCCGTTGCTGGTGAAGGCCTTGAGAAGCTGTAGCTGGAAGACCAATGACCTGTGACCAATGGTCGAGTGGATGAACCAAAGCTCAGTACTGCCAGCCTGGGAGACGATCTCTGGAGCAAGTCTTACGACTAAAAACTACTGGGTTTAGTGGGATGCTCTTCGGCTGAAGGATGGTCTGCTGCAACGCCAGTGGGTAACAGCAGGGAGTGGCCGTTTGACTGTGCCAATAGGTCGACCAGGAACAGCAACCCAGGACCTGCAAGAGGAGCGTGATCAAGCGGAAGAATGGTCAGCCCGACCGTTTGCACGACTTAATTGCCAGGAGCTCCCAGTGCCTGGATGAGGCAAAAGTGACACAACTAGAACAGTTGTTATTGAAGTATACGGACGTCTTCTTTGCAGGGGACCTAGACCTGGGTTGTACAGACCTGGTACAGCATCACATCGACAATAAGGATCTCCACCCTTTCAAGTAGACGCCTCGGAGGATAGCACCAGCTCGTCGCAAGGAAATGGAGAAGACAGTCGGGGACATTACTCACCAAGGTCTGGTCGAAAAGTCCAGCAGTCCGTGGGCGCCAGGAGTCGTCCTAGTGAGGAAGAAGGATGGCTCTGTCGAGGGTATAGATGTTAACGCCCTCTGGTTCTTTTCAAGATTACTGTCAGGTGGAACACTTTCACTTTCACCAAAGATATTGAACACGCTGAAGGATATTTGTAACAAGATATTTCTATTTACAAGTATTTACACATGAACATATGTAGGTATAGGGGTACTGGAGTGTTAGTCAGAAGAGATGTCGGGAGTGTAGACATTAGATGTGAAGCATGGGGTCATGTATATCAACACGGAACAGGTGGTAAATAGGGGTCTTCTCCTCAACAAAAATGGCGCTGGAGAGCTAGTATCTTCCTAACCGGCACAGGTACTTGTGAATGGACCCGGAAGGAATAGCACAGAGGCTAGGGCCGACAGCGTCCTAGCTGGTGTGCTGACATACAGGGCTAGGAGTGCAGCCGCTCACACCAACGTGACCATGAATAAAAAGAGCTGCAACACTTCGGTACTTTTAGAATATTGTCCTATTAAACTAGTAGTAACGGTCAACATGCCATTACATTTGCAAGATTTATACACACTAAGTTGTTAATACATAATAATTAACAAACATATTACATAAGGCACTCTTAAGACACAAATAACACCATAAACCACAAAACGATAATAAATATGGAATACTCACAGGTAGCAGGTGACCAACTGGGTCAGAGGAAGGGAGCCAAGTGACCAGCCATACGATCACACCCCGCACTATGACTCGGTTCGCGCTACCCATGAGCAACACTTGCTCCATGTGCAGAGAACAAACCCAACACTGAACAACACTGTACCAACAATCATTGAACTGGAATATAAACCCCTTACAGGCTCAATGCTGTGCTGTGTGGACTACCGCGCCCTTAATGAAGTGACGGTGAAAGACTCCTATCCCTTGCCAAGAATGGATGACACACTGGATGCTATGACAGGCGCCAAGTGGTTCTGAACACTTGACATGAAGTCTGGTCATCATCAGGTGAAGATGGCTGAAGAAGACAAGGAAAAGACCGCATTATCATATGGGAAAGGGCTAAGGCAGTTCAAAGTTATGCCATTCGGCCTGTGCAATGCACCATCTACCTTCGAACGTCTCATGGAAAGTGTTCTGGAAGGGTTACACTGGAAGACTGCCATCATATATCTGGGCGACGTTATTGTCTTTGGCAAAACTTTCGAGCAAGAACTGGGGAGGCTATCGGAAGTGTTTGACCGGTTCCGGGCTGTGCCCCTTAAACTGAGCCCAAGGAAATGTTACTTGTTCCAAAAGGAAGTTCAATATCTGGGACATATAGTAAGTGATGACGGAGTACGCACAGACAAGAGAAGATGGCGGTGGTGAGAAATTGGCCAGTGCCAACTTGCATAAGGGAGCTGTGTAGCTTCCTTGGCCTTTGTACCTACTACCATCTATTTGTGAAGAACCTCGCCACGGTCGCAGCACCGTTGCACAAGCTGACTAAGAAGGGGCATAAGTTTGTGTGGATTACTGATAGTCAAGGCTCCTTCGACCAGTTAAAAGTTGTCTTGGCGAGCTCCTCGTTGCTCTCTTATCCGGACCCAACTCAACCTTTCATCTTGGACTGTGATGAGAGTAATGGTGGCATCGGTGGGGTGCTGTCCCAGAATAAGGATGACATCGAGAACGAAGTGGCATACTACCGCAAGAAGTTAAGCCGTTCAGAGAGGAATTATTGTGTGACCAGAGTTTAGACTTTTTCCATTCCTTCCTGTGTGGATCTAGCTTCACCATCCGGACTGACCAAGAAGCATTGATTTGGTGTAAGACTTTGAAGAATCTAGAAGGACAACTTGCACGGTGGATTGGGATGCTGGATAAACACAATTATACTATCCACTACAAACCTGGGCAGAAACATGGGAGTGCTGACAGCCTGAGCCGTTTTGCAGGAGAGAGGCAGTTCCCAAGAAGTGTAGTCGCACTACGGTGGAGGAAGAACCAGCCGTTGCTGGGGAAGGCCTTGAGAAGCTGTAGCTGGAAGACCAAGACCTGTGACCAATGGTCTAGTGGATGAACCAAAGCTCAGTGCTGCCAGCCTGGGAGACGATCTCTGGAGCAAGTCTTACGACTAAAAACTACTGGACGCTATGGGGTGCTCTTTGACTGAAGGATATTCCGCTGCTGCTCCAGTGGGTGACTACCAATGGCCTTAACAGGTACTGGCAGTCAGTACTTCCCCGGAAGTACTGACATGGGTTAGTAGGATGTGTCATACGGAGGCGAATTTTTTTTTTTGAGTTTGAAAAATCGGCCCATGGTATTAATGATGTAGTTCTATGTGCAGAATCATGTGATATCTTCAGATTTGAA
>NW_024730524.1:0-8312 GCF_018991925.1 Homarus americanus
TGTGATCTACTGGTGTGTGAGTAGTGTGTGGTCTACTGGTGTGTGAGGAGTGTGTGATCTACTGGTGTGTGAGTAGTGTGTGATGTACTGGTGTGTGAGGAGTGTGTTTTCTACTGGTGTTTGAGTAGTTTGTGGTCTACTGGTGTGTGATGCGTGTGTGGTCTACTGGAGTGTGAGGAGTGTGTGGTCTACTGGTGTGTGAGGAGTGTGTGATCTACTGGTGTGTTAGGAGTGTTTGATCTACTGGTGTGTGAGGAGTGTGTGGTCTTCTGGTGTGTGAGGAGTGTGTGGTCTACTGGTGTGTGAGGAGTGTGTGGTCTGGTGTGTGAGGTGTGTGGTCTACTGGTGTGTGAGGTGTGTGATCTACTGGTGTATGAGGTGTGTGGGGTGTGGTCTGCTGGTGTGTGAGGGGGGTGTGTGATCTACTGGTGTGTGAGGTGTGTGTGGTCTGCTGGTGTGTGGAGTGTGTGATCTGCTGGTGTGTGTGGGTTTGTGGTCAGCTGGTGTGTGAGAGTGTGTGGTCTGCTGGTGTGTGAGGAGTGTGTGATCTGCTGGTGTGTGTGAGGTGTGTGAGTGTGTGGTCTGCTTGTGTGAGGTGAGTCTGCTGGTGTGTGTGGGGGTGTGGTCTCTGGTGTGTGAGGTGTGTGATCTACTGGTGTGTGGTATGTGGTCTACTGGTGTGTGGTGTGGTCTACTGGTATGTGGGGAGTGTGTGGTCTGCACTGGTGTGGGAGGTGTGTGGTCTACTGGTGTGTGAGGTGTGTGAGGAGTGTGTGGTCTACTGGTGTGTGAGGAGTGTGTGAGGAGTGTGTGGTCTACTGGTGTGTGAGGAGTGTGTGATCTACTGGTGTGTGAGGAGTGTGTGATCTACTGGTGTGTGAGAGGTGTGTGGTATACTGGTGTGTGAGGAGTGTTTGAGGAGTGAGTGGTCTACTGGTGTGTTGAGAGTGTTAGGTCTACTGGTGTGTGAGGAGTGTGTGATCTACTGGTGTGTGAGGAGTGTGTGGTCTACTGGTGTGTGAGGAGTGTGTGATCTACTGGTGTGTGAGTAGTGTGTGATCTACTGGTGTGTGAGGAGTGTGTGATCTACTGCTGTGTGAGTAGTGTGTGGTCTACTGGTGTGTGAGGAGTGTGTGGTCTACTGGTGTGTGAGGAGTGTGTGATCTACTGCTGTGTGAGGAGTGTGTGGTCTACTGGTGTGTGAGGAGTGTGTGGTCTACTGGTGTGTGAGGTGGTCTACTAGGTGTGAGGAGCAGGGTGACTCACTGGTGAGGAGAGGGTGGTCTACTGGTGTGTGAGGAGGTGTGATCTTACTGGTGGTTTGGAGTAGTGTGTGGTCTACTGGTGTGTGTGGAGTGTGTGATTTACTGGTGGTGAGGAGTGAGGAGGAAATGTGTGATCTATTTTCAGGTGTGAGGAGTGGTATGGAGTTCACTGTTGTGTGAGTAGTGTGTGGTCTACTGGTGTGTGAGGAGTGTGTGGTCTACTGGTGTGTGAGTAGTGTGTGGTCTACTGGTGTGTGAGGAGTGTGTGATCTACTGGTGTATGAGGAGTGTGTGATCTACCTGTGTGTGTGAAGTGTGTGGTCTACTGGTGTGTGAGGAGTGTATGGTCTACTGATGTGTGAGGAGTGTGTAATCTACTGTTGTGTGAGTAGTGTGTGGTCTTCTGGTGTGTGAGGAGTGTGTGGTCTACTGGTGTGTGAGTAGTGTGTGGTCTACTGGTGTGTGAGGAGTGTGTGACCTACTGGTGTGTGAGGAGTGTGTGGTCTACTGGTGTGTGAGGAGTGTGTGATCTACTGGTGTGTGAGTAGTGTTTGGTCTACTGGTGTGTGAGGAGTGTGTGATCTACTGGTGTGTGAGGAGTGTGTGAGGAATGTGTGATCTACTGGTGTGTGAGGAGTGTATGGTCTACTGGTGTGTGAGGAGTGTGTGATCTACCTGTGTGTGAGTAGTGTGTGGTCTACTGGTGTGTGAGGAGTGTGTGGTCTACTGGTGTGTGAGGAGTGTGTGATCTACTGGTGTGTGAGTAGTGTGTGATCTACTGGTGTGTGAGGAGTGTGTGTGGTCTACTGGTGTGTGAGGCGTGTGTGATCTACTGGTGTGTGAGGAGTGTGTGATCTTCTGGTGTGTGAGGATTGTGTGATCTACTGGTGTGTTTGGAGTGTGTGAGTAGTGTGTGATCTACTGGTGTGTGAGTAGTGTGTGGTCTACTGGTGTGTGAGGAGTGTGTGAGTAGTGTGTGATCTACTGGTGTGTGAGGAGTGTGTAATCTATTGGTGTGTGAGGAGTGTGTGGTCTACTGGTGTGTGGTCTACTGGTGTGTGAGGAGTGTGTGGTCTACTGGTGTGTGAGGAGTGTGTGGTCTACTGGTGTGTGAGGAGTGTGTGTGGTCTACTAGTGTGTGAGGAGTGTGTGGTCTACTGGTTTGTGAGGAATGTGTGATCTACTGGTGTGTGAGGAGTGCGTTTTCTACTGGTGTGTGAGGAGTGTGTGCTCTACTGGTGTGTGAGGAGTGTGTGATCTATTGGTGTGCGAGGAGAGTGTGGTCTACTGGTGTGTTGAGAGTGTTTGGTCTACTGGTGTGTGAGGAGTGTGTGATCTACTGGTGTGTGAGGAGTGTGTGATCTACTGGTGTGTGAGTAGTGTGTGATCTACTGTTGTGTCAGGAGTGTGTGATCTACTGGTGTGTGAGGAGTGTGTGATCTACCTGTGTGTGAGTAGTGTGTGGTCTACTGGTGTGTGAGGAGTGTGTGATCTACTGGTGTGTGAGTAGTGTGTGATGTTCTGGTGTGTGAGGAGTGTGTTGTCTACTGGTGTGTGAGTAGTGTGTGGTCTACTGGTGTGTGAGGAGTGTGTGACCTACTGGTGTGTGAGGAGTGTGTGGTCTACTGGTATGTGAGGAGTGTGTGATCTACTGGTGTGTGAGTAGTGTGTGGTCTACTGGTGTGTGAGGAGTGTGTGATCTACTGGTGTGTGAGGAGTGTGTGATCTACTGGTGTGTGAGTAGTGTGTGATCTTCTGGTGTGTGAGGAGTGTGTGAGTAGTTTGTGATCTACTGGTGTGTGAGTAGTGTGTGATCTACTGGTGTGTGAGGAGTGTATGATATACTGGTGTGTGAGGAGTGTGTGGTCTACTGGTGTGTGAGGAGTGTGTGGTCTACTGGTGTGTGAGGAGTGTGTGATCTACTGGTGTGTGAGGAGTGTGTGGTCTACTGGTGTGTGAGTAGTGTGTGGTGTACTGGTGTGTGAAGAGTGTGTGGTCTACTGGTGTGTGAGTGGTGTGTGGTCTACTGGTGTGTGAGGAGTGTGTGGTCTACTGGTGTGTGAGGAGTGTGTGATCTACTGGTGTGTGAGTAGTGTGTGATCTACTGGTGTGTGAGGAGTGTGTGGTCTACAGGTGTGTGAGGAGTGTGTGATCTACTGGTGTGTGAGGAGTGTGTGATCTGCTGGTGTGTGAGGAGTGTGTGATCTTCTGGTGTGTGATGAGTGTGTGATCAACTGGTGTGTGAGGAGTGTGTGAGTAGTGTGTGATCTACTGGTGTGTGAGTAGTGTGTG
The DNA here is from genome assembly GCF_018991925.1 of Homarus americanus. Classification (NCBI taxonomy): domain Eukaryota; kingdom Metazoa; phylum Arthropoda; class Malacostraca; order Decapoda; family Nephropidae; genus Homarus; species Homarus americanus. The sequence goes on from NW_024730524.1 coordinate 3,558, forward strand.
ATTTACTGGTGTGTGAGGAGTGTGTGAGTAGTGTATGATCTACTGGTGTGTGAGTAGTGTGTGATCTACTGGCGTGTGCGGAGTGTGTGATCTATTGGTGTGCGAGGAGTGTGTGGTCTACTGGTGTGTGAGGAGTGTGTGGTCTACTGGTGTGTGAGGAGTGTGTGGTCTACTGGTGTGTGAGGAGTGTGTGATCTACTGGTGTGTGAGTAGTGTGAATCTACTGGTGTGTTGGAGTGTGTGATCTACTGGTGTGTGAAGTGTGTGATCTGCCTGTGTGTGGTAGTGTGTGGTCTACTGGTGTGTGGGAGTATATGATTACTGGTGTTTGAGTAGTGTGTGATGTACTGGTGTGTGAGGGTGTGTGGTCTACTGGTGTGTGAGGGTGTGTGATCTGCACTGGTGTGGCCCAGTGTGTGGTCTACTGGTGTGTGAGGGAGTGTGTGATCTACTGGTGTGTGAGGGTGTGTGAGGAATGTGATCTACTGGTGTGTGAGTGTATAGTCTACTGGTGTGTGAGGTGTGTGATCTACTGTTGTGTGAGGGTGTGTGGTCTTGGTGTGTGAGGAGTGTGTGATCTACTGGTGTGTGAGGAGTGTGTGTTCTACTGGTGTGTGAGTAGTATGTGGTCTACTGGTGTGTGTGGAGTGTGTGATCTACTGGTGTGTGAGTAGTGTGTGGTGTACTGGTGTGTGGGGAGTGTGTGGTCTACTGGTGTGTGAGTAGTGTGTGGTCTACTGGTGTGTGAGGAGTGTGTGGTCTACTGGTGTGTGAGGAGTGTGTGGTCTAATGGTGTGTGAGGAGTGTGTGATCTACTGGTGTGTGAGGAGTGTTTGATCTACTGGTGTGTGAGGAGTGTGTGGTCTTCTGGTGTGTGAGGAGTGTGTGGTCTACTGGTGTGTGAGGAGTGTGTGGTCTACTGGTGTGTGAGGAGTGTTTGGTCTACTGGTGTGTGAGTAGTGTGTGGTCTACTGGTAAATGAGGAGTGTGTAATCTACTGGTGTGTGAGGAGTGTGTGATCTCCTGGTGTGTGAGGAGTGCGTGGTCTACTGGTGTGTGAGGAGTGTGTGGTCTACTGGTGTGTGAGGAGTGTGTAGTCTACTGGTGTGAGAGGCGTGTATGATCTACTGGTGTGTGAGGAGTGTGTGATGTACTGGTGTGTGAGTAGTGTGTGGTCTACTGGTGTGTGAGGAGTGTGTGGTCTGCTGGTGTGTGAGGAGTGTGTGATCTACTGGTGTGTGAGGAGTGTGTGGTCTACTGGTGTGTGAGGAGTGTGTGGTCTACTGGTGTGTGAGGAGTGTTTAAGGAGTGTGTGGTCTACTGGATTGTGAGGAATGTGTGATCTACTGGTGTGTGAGGAGTGTGTTGTCTACTGGTGTGTGAGGAGTGTGTGGTCTACTGGTGTGTGAGAGTGTGTGATCTATTGGTGTGTGTGAGGAGTGTGTCGTCTGCTGAATTGTGTTAACAAGGTGTGTGGTCTACAGGTGTGTGAGGAGTGTGTGATCTACTGGTGTGTGAGCAGTGTGTGATCTACTGGTGTGTGAGTAGTGTGTGATCTACTGTTGTGTGCGGAGTGTGTGATCTACTGGTGTGTGAGGAGTGTGTGATCTACCTGTGTGTGAGTAGTGTGTGGTCTACTGGTGTGTGAGGAGTGTGTGATCTACTGGTGTGTGAGTAGTGTGTGATGTTCTGGTCTGTGAGGAGTGTGTGGTCTACTGGTGTGTGAGGGTGCTTGGTCTGCACAATTTGTGGCAAAGTGTGGTCTGCAGTGTGTGATCTACTGGTGTGTGAGGAGTGTGTGATCTACTGGTGTGTGAGTAGTGTGTGATGTACTGGTGTGTGAGTAGTGTGTTTTCTACTGGTGTGTGAGGAGTGTGTGGTCTGCTGGTGTGTGATGAGTGTGTGATGTACTGGTGTGTGAGGAGTGTGTGGTCTACTGGTATGTGAATAGTGTGATCTACTGGTGTGTGAGGAATGTGTGAGGAATGTGTGATCTACTGGTGTGTGAGGAGTGCATGGTCTACTGGTGTGTGAGGAGTGTGTGATCTACTGTTGTGTGAGGAGTGTGTGGTCTACTGGTGTGTGAGGAGTGTGTGATCTACTGGTGTGTGAGGAGTGTGTGTTCTACTTGTGTGTGAGTAGTATGTGGTCTACTGGTGTGTGAGGAGTCTGTGATCTACTGGTGTGTGAGTAGTGTGTGGTGTACTGGTGTGTGGGGAGTACGTGGTCTACTGGTGTGTGAGTAGTGTGTGGTCTACTGGTGTGTGAGGAGTGTGTGGTCTACTGGTGTGTGAGGAGTGTGTGGTCTACTGGTGTGTGAGGAGTGTGTGATCTATTGGTGTGCGAGGAGTGTGTGGTCTACTGGTGTGTGAGGAGTGTGTGGTCTACTGGTGTGTGAGGTGTGTGGTCTGATGTGTGAGGGTGTTTGGTCTGCTGGTGTGTGAGGAGTGTGTGGTCTGCTAGTAGAAACTGAAGTGTGTAATCTACTGGTGTGTGAGGAGTGTGTGATCTCCTGGTGTGTGAGGAGTGTGTGGTCTACTGGTGTGTGAGGAGTGTGTGAGGAGTGTGTGGTCTACTGGTGTGTGAGGAGTGTGTGGTCTACTGGTGTGTGAGGCGTGTATGATCTACTGGTGTGTGAGGAGTGTGTGATGTACTGGTGTGTGAATAGTGTGTGGTCTACTGGTGTGTGAGTAGTGTGTGGTCTACTGGTGTGTGAGGAGTGTGTGGTCTACTGGCGTGTGAGGAGTGTGTGGTCTACTGGTGTGTGAGGAGTGTTTGGTCTACTGGTGTGTGAGGAGTGTGTGGTCTACTGGTTTGTGAGGAGTGTGTGGTCTACTGGTGTGTGCTGAGTGTGTGATCTACTGGTGTGTGAGGAGTGTGTGAAGAGTGTGTGGTCTCCAGGTTTGTGAGGAGTGTGTGATCTACTGGTGTGTGAGGAGTGTGTGATCTACTGGTGTGTGAGTAGTGTGTGATCTACTGTTGTGTGCGGAGTGTGTGATCTACTGGTGTGTGAGGAGTGTGTGATCTACCTGTGTATGAGTAGTGTGTGGTCTACTGGTGTGTGAGGAGTGTGTGATCTACTGGTGTGTGAGTAGTGTGTGATGTTCTGGTGTGTGAGGAGTGTGTGGTCTACTGGTGTGTGAGTAGTGTGTGGTCTACTGGTGTGTGAGGAGTGTGTGACCTACTGGTGTGTGAGGAGTGTGTGGTCTACTGGTATGTGAGGAGTGTGTGATCTACTGGTGTGTGAGTAGTATTAGGTTCTCTGGATAATAAGTTCTATATACAGGAGAGAACACAAACACCTGTATAGTTTTGTAGATTCGATTTACTGGATAAGAGATATGTACACAGAGGGAGGTAGCGCTCCTCAGCTAGGCTCCTTGTCAACTGCTATAGACGACGTATGGCAAGTGAGACATTAGCAGCTTCCATACGTCGCCAGGCACATTAATTAAGCATGTGGGATATGGTAATTACATTGCCACACGCTGCTAGCTAGGCTGAATAAATAATACATAAATGGAGCACATACATAATATACATACATAATATATAATCCAGCATACATAATATACATACACCTCCCTCCCCCCTATACGCTCATAGCAAAGTCTTGAGCGGACCTTTTCTTTTGGATCCGTTCTGAGCGTCGAGGGACTTCATCACTGGGAAGGGTATGGGACTCAACACTGGTGGCGGGGCCAGCAGAAGGCATTGTTACGGGGCGGAGAAAACGGCGGTTCCTCCACCACACACGACCACTGGGTAACCGCACCTGGTAGTCCCGTGACCTGCCGAGACCCATGACTACGCCTACTTTGTCCCAACGTAGGGAGGTCGGGTCCTGAACACGGACTTGGGTGCCGACACTCAACCTGGGGAGAGAACGGGCGTGGTCGTTGTAGCGGGCGACGACGTCCTGAACACGTTCGGCGGCTCGGCGATCACAATCCTCTGTCTTGGCCTGCCACTCCTTGGAGAAGGATTGAGGGTGAGCAGGGACACAAGAACGAAGGGGGCGTCCATACAAAACCTGGGCAGGGGAGCGTCCGGTGTAGTTAGGTGTGTTGCGGAGTTCAAGAAGACCCCGGTCGAAGGCCTCGCAGTCAATATTCCCAGAAGGGGCCACCTTAAGGATGAGGTGCTTCAAGGATTTGACAGCAGCCTCAACGTGGCCGTTGGACTGCGCGTAATGGGGCGATGACAATACATGCCGGACTCCCCATCGGTCAAGGAACCCAGCAAAGTCCCGGCTTGTGAACTGGGGCCCTCCGTCGGTTCGCAGGCGCACAGGAACACCCACGTCACGGAAGTAGTGGCGGAACTTGCTGATGGTGGCGGCAGACGTCGTGTCATTACCGCACTTGATGACAACCGGCCAATGAGAGAGACGGTCGACGATAACAAGGAAGGACTTTCCTGACACAGAGAAAAAGTCGGCCGACACAGACTCAAAGGGGCGGGTGGGGTTGTCGTCACTCATGAAGGGTTCCTGCTGCTGGCTGGGTTGTAATGCTTGGCAGGGCTCACACGCACGGACAACATTGGAGATGTCGGAGTTGATGCCGGGCCAGAACACAGTCTGTCGTGCACGTCGTTTGGTGGCCTCAGCTCCACAGTGACTGTCGTGAAGGCGAGCCAAGGCGTGGGGACGTGATGCAGCAGGGACAGCTACACGTGCTCCGTACAGAACAAGGTCTCCGTCGCAGTAGAGTTCATCGCGGAGTTTCCAATACGGGAGCAGGGTGTTGTGAA
>NW_024730525.1:0-12500 GCF_018991925.1 Homarus americanus
GGGTGAGGGAGAAGGTGTTGGAGGAGAGATAATACAGTATATAACACAAGGTGTAAATAACTCTCTTGTTTTCTGGCTGTTTATTCGCTTCAATACATAACCGGTATATATTCATTACGGGTATATATATATATATATATATATATATATATATATATATATATATATATATATATATATATATATATATATATATATATATATATATATATATATATATATATATATATATATATATATATATGTGTGTGTGTAATATATCTATGTATATGTGAGTAGGATACATATGATACACAAAATACATAATACATAACCAGCTTATATATTATTATACTGTTTCACAGTAAGTACCCAACTCTCTCCACAGTCACCAATGCACTTATACACAAATGTAATTTATGTGTACAGACTCGAGGTAAAATTGCTTTGGTGTTTTTATTTCAATAATATTTGTTTTTAGAAGGATAATACTTTTAAATGGTTGTGTGGTCTCCCCAATGAACGGGCAGGCAGGCAGGCAAGTGTGTTATTGAATCATTATTTGGCCAACCTTTACCATTTATTAAACAATTATGGTCAGAAATATTCATAAATATCATACATTTTAGTTTTAAGGTCTATAGTTACGCCCCTATAGTTTAGTATTTTCTTTTCTTTACTAAATAATAAATTATTAAATATATTAATACTTTTATTTATAATTGGCTATCATTAGCTCTATATTGTCTTAGGAAAAATGATGAGTAAAATTATTATTATTTGTGGTCATGTGTGTGTTTGTGGCCATGTGCGTGTGTGTGTGTGTGTGTGTGTGTGTGTGTGTGTGTGTGTGTGTAGAGGGTGTATGCCTATGTATGAAGTAAGTCTTTGAGTGTTCCTAAATGCAACATAACGCTTAATGCTATATAAGAGGTTATCATATATTACCCTGAAACTGTCTAGAGAAATTTAATTACAGGTACAGTAGCTGAAGACATCAAGAGCACGACTCAAGAGGGACGTGTCTACACGTACACAACATACTGTATTATATAAACTTCCTCCTTCTGCTTACTTACAATATAAATTTAATTATTTGCATCATTTGAAGATTATTCCCCATCACCTCCTTCCACCTTAGCATTACTTAAGGGTTAGGTTAGGTAAATATTCACATGACTTACTAATTTACATATATTTGCTTCACATTATCATTCACCATTTTTTTTTTACTTCTCTCTCTCTATCTACACATCTTTATATCACTGACCTCTGACCTCTGATCTTTGACCTCTGACCTGTAGCCATGGGATTAATGACTATAATCATTGTTTTAGTTAAAATATAGTTACGTTCTCTAAAGCTTTTATTAATGATCACTGACTCGTTATTTCTGACCCCTGACCTTATTATTATTATTATTATTATTATTATTATTATTATTATTATTATTATTATTTCTTGACTTTCTTCTTGTTCTTGTTCTTTGTTTTTGTTTTTATTCTTCCTGATTTTGTTGTTGTTATACTTCTTCCTTTATCAAATGTTTTGCCTCTGTAATTGTTGTAGTTGTTGTTGTTCCTTCACTTGGTAGTTAGTGAGGTGTAACAAAGGTTGTGTCGTGGGTCGTCGTCTGCTTTAATACTTGACAAAAAATGTTTCCCGCGTTTTACCTCTTTATGACGACGAGCGCCTCACACCTCGCTTCAAGTGCGGCAGAAGCTCTATATAGGTTGACTGTACACCTGTTATGAGTTATATATAATAAGGTTACAGCTGTTTATGTATTGATTGAACACCTACAGTGGTTTATGAAGACTAAATTTAAACCAAATCATCAAAAGTAACTGGTTTAGTTAAGTTAGCTTGTTTGGTTAAGTTAGGTTAGATTAGAATGGTTTAGGTTAGATTAGGTAAGGTTAATTCAGATTAGGTTACATATTAGTTTAGGTTAGGTTAAGTAACGTTTGGGTTGGGATAAGTTTGGCCAAGTTCTGGATTCTGGCTCTGACGCTAATGAGTGGTGGGGGGAGGGGGAGGCCAGCGCCAGGGGAGGTACTCGTCGTCACCGCCAGGGGAGGCACTCGTCGTCACCGCCAGGGGGCACTCGTCGTCACCGCCAGGAGAGGCACTCGTCGTCACCGCCAGGAGAGGCACTCGTCGTCACCGCCAGGGGAGGCACTCGTCGTCACCACCAGGAGAGGCACTCGTCGTCACCGCCAGGGGAGGCACTCGTCGTCACCACCAGGAGAGGCACTCGTCGTCACCGCCAGGGGAGGCACTCGTCGTCACTGCCAGGGGAGGCACTCGTCGTCACCGCCAGGAGAGGCACTCGTCGTCACCGCCAGGGGAGGCACTCGTCGTCACCGCCAGACACTAGGGTTGTTTCAGCAGCAATGGCTTCACTGTTCATCCTGACTATTCCAAATGTTGATTTACATCACTTTAGCGAAGCATGAAACGTGAATGATCAAACGGTTGAAATACTAATGAATTTTGTCCTGATTAAAATACATTTGAGTTGTCCCTTTACCTCATGTCATGTACAATTGTCAACAAAATCTGCCGAATATTATTCTGAAATACAAAAGTCGACGAATTTAAAATGTTTTTGCTCAATGTTTACCTTTGTGACAATGGCCGCCGTGAAATAATTATGCTGCTACAGGTATAAATTGGTATTTAAACTCTGAAAGAGTATTATACGATTTATGAAAATCTGATTACGATATCCAGCATTGTTTTGTCTCGCTGTTATAACCCGTTTAGTCCACCCGCTGTCAATTATAGTTATATATATATATATATATATATATATATTATATATATATATATATATATATATATATATATAATATATATATATATATATATATATATATATATATATATATATATATATATATATATATATATATTTATATATATTTAAGCTACAGTGTTGGTGTTATCTTGTGCTGTGTTACAGTGGAGAGTGTGTGGGGGAGGGAGGGATTATACAGGGTGATATAAAGGAAGGGAGGGAATAAGGGAGGATGTATGTGTGTGAAGGAGTAATGTGTAGAGGGAAGGTGTGAGGTGAGAGTAAAGTTATGGCAAAAAGAGTGAGAGTGGCAGGGAGGGAGGGAGAGAGAGTAGATAGGGAGGAAGGAAGGGGGGCAGGGAGGGAAGGAGAGTAGGTACTGAGAGAGAGAGAGAGAGAGAGAGAGAGAGAGAGAGAGAGAGAGAGAGAGAGAGTGTAAACGTTATTGGTGTATGTTTTTCAGGGAGTAAATCCTCAGCGAGATGAACACATTGTTTTCGGAACAGAATTTGAAATAAAAAAAGAGAATATGTGTTTGGTGTCGTCATCATGTTTTATTAAATCGTTCCTACACGTTGATATGTACTACATGTGTTTATTGTTTGTGGCAAAGTGACGAAATTACATACTTTATAATCACAAACAAAATAAAAAATATTATTATTTTTTATGGAAAAGTGACGGTAAAAGTACTTATACATTCTATACACATATGAAATATTTATTGCACTTTTTCATTATTTGTTGTAAAGTGACGAAAACATCTACCTTATACACGCTGTAATTTATTTTAATGTTTTTAATATTTGTTTTGACTTGACGGTGGAAATACTTATTTACACACTTTACAATTTTCTTTTTAAACCTTTTATTATTTGTGGCAATACGAGAAGAACAAAAACAGTTACGTTTATTCACTACAAATGTATGATTTATTTTACCTTTTCAGTTTGTTGTGAGAAGATGATAGGCCGCGGCTCTCTCAGGTGTGACCAACACGACAGGTAAGGCCAGATGAAATCACTGTTGTTATCTACTTACTGCAGCATTGTGACGTGTTGTGTTGTGACGAGGTTGTTATTGTGTTATCCTGACATTGTTATTGTTGTTGTGTTGATGATGTTGTTATAGGTGATACTCACCTATATATTAACCACCACCCCTAAAACGGTTAGTGGGGGTGGTGGGGAAGTGTGTGTATTGGGGAGAGAGAGAGAGAGAGAGAGAGAGAGAGAGAGAGAGAGAGAGAAGGAATTAATGAACCGTCTAGTAAAGGTAACAGGTAACGGCAGACTTTGTTGACAGTTCTTGACTCTTAACTGTGGATGACTGTCGAGTTCTGTCACCGTAGATAAGTGTTATGTAAGGCCACACCTCTATAGGAGTTAGTGGAGGGGCTAGTAGTTGTATCTGTGGCTCTGTGTATAAACAGTACTTAAATTAGGTTCTAGTAGCTATTATGTATATGTATGTGTATTTAAAGTATTTAGATTCTAGTGGTTATTATGCTATGTATATATGTATGTATATAAAGTTGGTCCTTGTATGTGTTATTATGGTAATAGGCAGTTTTGTGTTTGTAAAATATTAAAGATGTACCTCCATTATTTGACAACTGTTTGGAACGCTTGACAAATTAAAAGTCATTCTTGTAGTGAAAAGTTCCCAAGTCATTTCTTCATGGACAAGGTTAGGTTAGGTTAGGTTAGGTATGAATGCATGGCTAGATAGGTTAGGTTAGGTTAGGTTAGGTTAGGTTAGGTATGAATGCATGGTTAGATAGAACAAAGGAGGTGGAAACTGGTATAATTGTGAGCAGATTCTCACTGTAATTAAATCTAACTTATTATCCAGCTATTGTTCAAAACGAGAGAAAGAGAGAGAGAGAGAGAGAGAGAGAGAGAGAGAGAGAGAGAGAGAGATTAAATTGGCAGTGTTTCAATGGTCAGAAAAACAGCCGCTGTTAAGTGGATGTGAAAACTGTTTTGCGTTGAAGAAATTGAGTTACAACGTAGAGCCTCAGCCCCCTCCCCCGCCCCCTCCTGGCCCCTTCCTCCTTCCCTCCTGCCCTTCCTCTCTCACCTACCTCGTACCCCCTCCCTCCTCTCCCTCGTCTGCCTCTCCTCTCCCTCTAGCGTCCTATATCCTCCCTTGCCTCTTCCCCTCTCTCTCACCCTCTCTCTCACCCTCTCTCTCACCCTCTCTCTCACCCTCTCTCTCACCCTCTCTCTCACCCTCTCACTCACCCTCTCACTCAATATATCAATTCTTCAAAAAAAAACTCAATCTCAAATCCACAACAGAGAAGTACAGTACAAGTCAATCAAGTACAGTACAAGTCAATGACCCTCAACAACTCTTATGTTAAAATCCCCCCATCCCCCTCCCCCTACCTCTCCCCCCCCCCTGAGCTTAACCGAGACGTCCCCTTAGATTTATAACAGTCTTTGGGGTCTGTTTTCTGTATACTAAGATTAAACCTTGCTGGTGAAAACTGAACCTACAGATATTGAACTTGATTTTAAACCTTTTTTTTTAATCTTGGTGAAATAGAACTTTGATCAGAGTGAAAAAAGAAAGATTAAAGAAAAAGGGAAAAAAAAACAAAGAAAAAAACATGGAAAAAATTCCCTATTCAAGAAAACGTTCCTGTGTAAGAGTTTCTTCCACATAATAAAAACACAGACACAGGCATAAACTCTACAGCTCCTTCAAAAACATTATACAACGTCTACATTCCTCCCCCCTCCCCCTCCCCTCCCTTCCTCATCCCCCTCCTCCAATAGTGTTAATAATTGATCCATTCTCACTACCCATATATATATCATTCAACGGGTACATAGGGTCTCTCTCTCGTGTATCATGTGGTCAAGCTCCTATCCTGGTGCTCAGTGGAGGATCAGGCTGTACTATCCTCCTTAATAGGGTCATTATTAATGCAGGTACCTGTGGCCATTCTTGGGTCATGTTGTTGACTCTCTTTGACTCACTCACACACTCTCTCATTCTCACTCACTTTTTCTTTCTCTTTCTTTCTTTCTGACTCTCTCATTTTCACTCAGTTTCTTTTTTCTTTCTCTCTAAGCTTGTTTTTCTATACATCTCTCTCTCTCTCTCTCTCTCTCTCTCTCTCTCTCACCTCTTCTCTTTCTCACACACACAATTCTCAAACCTCCTCCTACCTCACAATATCTCCCTGAAGCCATAACACCGCCTACAACCAGAGGTGAGCTGTCTCCCTGTCTTCACGTCTCACAGATCCATTCGGTAAAACCAGGTGACATGTGTTCCAAGGAGAAGCCAAATAGCCTGGTATTTTTCCTTGTCTTCTGTTAATGAGGGAAATGTCGTATCCAAGAGGTTAGGTTAACTTAGGTTTGGTTAGGATAGGTTTGGTTAGGTTTGGTTGGGTTAGGTTAGGTTAGAGAGAGATAGAGTGACGGAAAGAGTGTGTGTCAGACAGAGTGTGTGTGTGTGTGTGTGTGTGTGTGTAAGATGAAGTATACGTACACCGGATCTATCTTTACTCAGCGGCACCATTTACATGCAGGAAGCGACCAGCGGAGAGTTATCAGGCAGGAAGTCACGAAGACGCCCTTAGTCGCTCCTCTTATGTGGCTCTGTTTTATCCAGTCTCTCTCTCTCTCTTTTTCTCTGTATCTTCTTCTCTTCCCCTTTCTCTCTCTCGTTTTCTCTCTCTTTCTCTCTCTATTTCCCTCCTTTTTCCTTGTTTCAGCCTGTCTCTGTGTCTTTCTCTCTTTCTCTCTTTCTCTGTCCCATTTTCTCTTCTGCTTTCCCTCTCCCCATCTCCCCCCCTCTCTCTCTCTCTCTCTCTACTTACGTCCCTCCTTCTCTCTCTCTCTCTCTCTCTCTCTCTCTGTTACTCTTCACTCAGGGAGATTCTATATGGTCTGATTGGCCCTGTCTCCCTTGGGTTAGTTCAGAAAAATATAGCGTAACACCTTATCCTTCTCTGATCTGAGGGGCAAGAAAAAAAACCTTGCTGTTTCTCGATGTAATCAGAGCCTTATATACTGTACGTCTCTGAACTGAGTGGCAAAAGACCCAAGCGCTCTGTTTGTCAATATAATCAGATCAGAATATTGTCACGAGTGCTCAGCCTGATGAGTTATGTAATACTCACTATTAAACCTGAAAGTAGAATAATTACAATGGCATTACGTTATTATCATTCAATTTGATTTTAACCTTTTTATACATCCTCAGTAAACACAACCCTTCATTTCAGGCTTTATACTCCGAGTCTTCATAATTAAATAGGTAATTAACTCACAGAAATTAAATATATCTTAAGGTGACTCTCTATAATCATCAGGTGAAATAAGGTCAGGGTGTCTAATCATCAGGTGAAATAAGGTCAGGGTGTCTAATCATCAGGTGAAATAAGGTCAGGGTGTCTAATCATCAGGTGAAATAAGGTCAGGGTGTCTAATCATCAGGTGAAATAAGGTCAGGGTTGTTAATCATCAGGTGAAATAAGGTCAGGGTGTCTAATCATTAGGTGAAATATATCTTTGTATTTTTATATTTAAGTTTACCCTTTGTACGTACGTTTCTTTTTAAGGGATAACTCAACCAAATACCAATATATTACTCCGAGGGTCCTGACCAATATCTAACCCTGTACAAGAAAGCCGTGAAGTTTTATGAAGGAAGAGAATGATGAGTTTATTTCGTGAAGGAAGGAAAGAAGGAAGGAAGGAGAGTTATAGACACTAGGTGAGAGAAAGTTCACTTCTTCTTACCGAACCCCCCTCCCACCCACCCCCACATACATTACTTAAAAGTTTAGATTGGAGCTTTGATGAGTTTCTCCTCAAGGGCAAAATAAACTGGAGGGAATATTTTTTTTACAGAAGCAAGAGAATGCAGGTCCCAATTATTTCCTCCTTAAAGCAATGGTGTTAACTAATGACTTAAGTTATCTGGGAATTTTGAGAGTTAGTTTGTTTGTTTGTTATTATTATTATTATTATGAGTAGTAGTAGTAGTACTAGTAGTAGTAGTAGTAGTAGTAGTAGTAGTAGTAGTAGTAGTTTGACTATGAGGCTACAGTCACTGAATGCCGCATGGATCTGCGGCTCAACTAATTTAACACAGATAGGATAGCTTCTTATGTATTAGGATATTTAATATTAAGGTAAATAAATGGTGGCGAAGGTGTGGCTATTGAGGGAGGCTGGAGGCCACGTTTATAAAAAAAAAGTAGTAGTAGTAGTAGTAGTAGTAAAAGTAGTATTCTATTATTCTTATTATCATTAAGGAAAATATACAAAAATAAACTATATACCGTTTATACATAATAATTTGCATAAAGGCTTTTTTTCCCTGACACACACACATACATACACACACACACACACACACACACACACACACACACACACACACACACACACACACACACACACACACCGAGTAGATAGAAAATTGTCTGTAAAATAATATATGTATACAGCAAATTAAAAGAAGAGACTAACTCTGTTTTATGTATTTGGCTCTTCTCTCTCTCTCTCTTCTCTCTCTCTCTCTCTCTCTCTCTCTCTCTCTCTCTCTCTTTCGTACACACTATCAGGAGAAAAGCTGAGACAACACTACACGTCATCATCACAAACCCACCGTAACACACTCCCCCACATACCAAAGACAACTGCTTGAAGAGTGAAGGCTGTGTATGTTTCTCGAGGAGGAGGAGGTGGAGGAGGAGGTTGAGGAGGAGGTGGAGGAGGAGGAGGAGGTAGAGGAGGTGGAGGAAGAGGTGAAGACAGAGAGGGAGATGGAGGAGGAAGATGTAGAGAAGGAGGAGGAAGAGGTAGAGGAGGTAGAGGAAGAGGTGAAGACAGAGAGGGAGATGGAGGAGGAAGATGTAGAGAAGGAGGAGGAAGAGGTAGAGGAGGTAGAGGAAGAGGTGAAGACAGAGAGGGAGATGGGGGAGGAGGATGTAGAGAAGGAGGGGGAGGTGGAGGTGGAGAGAGAGGAAGAGGAGGTGGAGGAGGAGGAGGAAGAGGAAGAGGGGGTAATGGGAAGACGAAAAATAGGAGGAAGAAGAAGTAGTGAAGGAACAGGAAGAAAGGGAGGAAGAGCAAAAGTAGGAGGAATATAACAAAGAGAAAACGAAGAACATGAAGAAGAAGAAGAAGAAGAAAAGATGACGGAAAAGAGAGAGAGAGAGAGAGGAAGATCTGATTGGCTTGATCTTGTCAGCGTGGTGTGTAGCTTTTGTCGGTGTCTTTGAGATTGGCTGAACTGAACCCCCATCAAGGAGGCATCATTTGTTTTTCTCTTAGTCTGATTGTCTCTCTCTCTCTCTCTCTCTCTCTCTCTCTCTCTCTCTCTCATGCATCCTCTACACCACCTTTCCATCCCCCTCGTACCCCTTTCCCTCTCCTTCTCTACCCCCCTCTCTCTCTCTCTCTCTCTCTCATGCATCCTCTACACACACACACCCCCTCCATCCCCCTCCATTACCCCTTTCCCTCTCACTTCTCTACCCCCCCTCTCTCTCTCTCTCTCTCTCTCTATCCCTCTTCCATCCCTCGTTAACAATACAATTTTAAGTTGGGTTATTTTCGGTCTAAGGTCCAACTTAGGATTTGACCCAAAGTTTAAAACGCTCCCAAGTTTCAATAATAATATAAAAAAAGTTCCACAGACCTTATTCAGTATCCTTGGGGTCGAACTTCACCCGCCTTGCTAAAGTTCCACCGTTGTGTTAAAAGTTTCTCATTGCTGTGTTGTGGAAAGTTTGTGTTGTGTTGTATTGTGTTGTGAGAGAAGGGATATTTTTGTTGTGTTTTTTGTGAGTAGTTTCTCATATTTGTTTTGTGGAGAGTTTGTGTTGCTGGTTTCGTGAGAAGTTCCTGTTGGTGTGATGCAAAGAAGCGAAATTGGATGAAACCTAACCTAACCTAAACCTAACCTAAACCTAACCTAAACCTAACCTAAACCTAACCTAACCAAACCAAACCATACCAAACCCCCTTCTAGGTAACATTAAAGTATATAATCTTCAGGTGAAATAAGGTCAGGGTGTCTAATCTTCAGGTGAAATAAGGTCAGGGTGTCTAATCTTCAGGTGATTCTCTATAATCATCAGTTGAAATTAGGTCAGGGTGTCTTATCTTCAGGAGATACCAAACAGACCAACAACTAAATAAAGATTACCATACAGCCTCCATACACCAGAGAGGAAAAATATGTAAATTACTAAAGGTAGCGAAACTCCTGCATCTTCAGCTGACAAAGGAGAAGTTAAGTATAGGAAGGAGGAAACTCACAATATTTACGGGTCTCTGGGTAGTTATTTATCTTCATTTAGGGAGGAAAAATGAGGACAACTACTAGCAATCTACTAGCAATCCAAGAAGCTGAAGTAGTAACCCTGTAGTATGCAAATCAGAACCATCCCCTACCTACCCCCTTCCCCTCACACCACCTCTCCCATCTACTTTCCTCTCACTCTTTCTCTTCGTTTCATCTCAAATATTAATTAATTGAAACTTGATATCACATAATCTAGATCATATGACACACAAAACAAAATACTATAACAGGAAACTATAAAATATATACACATATTATGAGTTTCATTTCTTACTACACTCTAACTCTCTCCCTGGATCTTGTTTTGTTTAATTAGTTTTCTTGACAGGTAATGAGGTAGAGAACAGGTAAATAGATGGCTGGCTTTAGAAGTTTCCAGGTACATGAATACATAAATAAATATATACATAATTATTCCTGGAGTAAAGTTATACATACATACATACATACATACATACATACATACATACATACATACATACATTACATATATACATACATACATTCATACATACATTACATATATACATACATTCATACATACATACATACATACATACATACATACATACATACATACATTACATATATACATACATACATTCATACATACATACATACATACATTCATACATACATACATACATTACATATATACATACATACATTCATACATACATACATACATACATACATACATACATACATTCATACATACATACATACATACATACATACATACATTACATATATACATACATACATTCATACATACATACATACATACATACATACATTCATACATACATACATACATACATACATACATTACATATATACATACATTCATACATACATACATACATACATACATACATTCATACATACATACATACATACATACATACATACATACATACATACATACATACATTACATATATACATACATTCATACATACATACATACATACATACATACATACATACATACATACATTACATATATACATACATACATTACATCCATCCATACATACATATACATACATTCATACATATATACATACATACATACATACATACATACATATATACATACACATATATATACATACATACATTACATCCATCCATACATACATACATAAAGCTCTAATTACATATATATCCCGTACACATGACAGCTATACACGTCACTTGCCTGAAAGAACAAAAGAACATTATTAGTATTATATAATTTCTCACAAGACTATACAGTAACCAATCACCATCGAGCATCATATAAGAACAGCCAATGAGCGACGAGCATCATAGAAAAAAAACAACCAATAACCAACAAGCATCATGTATTTTTAACCAATGACCAACGAGCATCATATAAGAACAACTTCTGAATTTCTGGGAACTTTCTACCCTCAGTGAAGTCAACCGGATAGAGATTGTCGATACGGTATAGCTACAGTAACACCTCTACATAACGGACTATATAGGAGAGTGTAGTCCGTTATATCGAGGTATATTATATGTGAATCCTCCATATAACGGATAATAGTTAGATTGATGTCCGTTAAATGGAGGTTAACTAATATCATGTTATTCTGGTCACCAATATCATGTTAATCTGGTCACCAATATCATGTTATTCTGGTCACCAATATCATGTTATATCCTTTGTGTAATATGACTTGTAAATTAATTGCAGGAACACGGGATATTTTATGTAATTAATTAAACTCTCTTCTCACTGAGGTATGTAGTAATTATGTGTGTGTGTGTGTGTGTGTGTGTGTGTGTGTGTGTGTGTGTGTGTGTATGTGTGTGTGTGTGTGTGTGTGTGTGTGTGTGTGTGTGTGTGTGTGTGTGTGTGTGTGTGTGTGTGTGTGTGTGTGACCGCCAACACCGTCCCTCCATGGTCACCCTACAGACCAATTTCCGAGAGAGAGAGAGAGAGAGAGAGAGAGAGAGAGAGCAAAACAAAAGAGGTGAAATAATCGATCAATAGAGAGGGGAGAGGCAATTAGTTGACGATTTAATTGACTTATATGATCATTTTTTTCCCGTTCGCTTGATAAATGTTTCCTAATAGCTACTTTGGTATTGAATACATACATACATACATACATACATACATACATACATACATACATACATACATACATACATACATACATGCATACATACATACATACATACATACATACATGCATACATACATACATACATACATACATATATAAATATCACCCCCACTCACCTACCCATCCACCCACACACACACACACACACACACCCACACACACACACACACACACACACACACACACACACACACACACACACACACACACACACACACACACACACACACACAC
>NW_024730525.1:15000-17500 GCF_018991925.1 Homarus americanus
ACCCACGACCTCAAGCTTAACGATACCAACAACACCAATCATCCATAGCATAATGTTTTAGGTCATCAGTCATTTACAGAAGGTCAGAGAGACACCTAAATCACCTTTAAACTTTGGTTGTATATAGGTCAGGTTAAAAGCTAAAGGTATGTGTTAAAAATATGACAGGTAGGTAGCACAGGTAGACCAGGTAGAACAGGTAGAACAGGTAGACCAGGTAGGTAAAACAGGTAAAACAGGTAGAACAGGTAGACCAGGTAGAACAGGTAGAACAGGTAGGTAGGTAGGTAGAACAGGTAGACCAGGTAGACCAGGTAGGTAGAACAGGTAAGTAGGACAAGTAGACCAGGTAGACCAGGTAGGTAGGACAGGTAGACCAGGTAGGTAAAACAAGTAGCCAAGCCTGAACATGATTAGATCAGTTCAACAACCTTTGATCATTGAACCTACAAGATGATCAAAGCCTCTCTATATTAACTTTAACCCCCCTATAAGAGAGATCAGAGCATTCTCCAATAGCCAATAGCAACGAGGCAGATGCTAGTAGGACAAGACACAATCTAATGACTTTTTCCCTCTCACAGATGATATGAAAATGCCCCTAGTAGGTAGTTTCCAGGGTCAAGAGGTCAAGATATCACTCTATGACCTTTGACCCAGCATAGATGATATATACATGTCATCAATAGCTAGTGTACGAGGTCATGAGGTCAAGATATCACTCTATGACCTTTGACCCAGCATATATGATATATACATGTCATCAATAGCTAGTGTACGAGGTCATGAGGTCAAGATATTACTCTATGACCTTTGACCTCTTGAGAAAAGAGGTCAGAGTACATGTAGTAGCCGGGAGCGTGAGTCTGCCCCCCCCCCCTCACCGACCTCCATCTTCTCTTTAATGTCAACTGAGGAATTCAACCAGTAGGGCGGCCTGGCTGGTGAGTAAACGTTGGCCTTCTGACACCACCACCTGCTGACACCCCCTGCTGATAACGCCTGCTGATATCCCCTGCTGACATCCCCTACAGATATACCCTGCTGATAAAGCCTGCTGACGCCACCTGCTGACACCAACTGCTGATTATACCTGGTGAAACCCTTACTGACACCACCTACTGATAACGCCTGCTGACACCACCTACTGACGCCACCTGCTGACAACAACTGCTGACACCACCTGCTGATTATACCTGGTGAAAGCCTTACTGACACCACCTGCTGATAACGCCTGCTGACACCACCTACTGACGCCACCTGCTGACAACAACTGCTGACACCACCTGCTGATTATACCTGGTGAAAGCCTTACTGACACCACCTGCTGATAACGCCTGCTGACACCACCACTTATTGACACTTAACCTAACCTAACCTTATCTAAGCTATGCATATCTTACTTAACCCTTAATTCAACAGGTAATTATCATTATAACCTAACCTAACCTAACCTAACCTAACCTAACCTCACCTCACCTAACCTAACCTAACCTTGACAAAACCCATTCAACTCGGGAAGCAACGAAGATTGAGAAGTAAATGAAATTAAATATGGCGACAAACCCTGACGTCATTGTTGTTAGAAGATTAATTGCAATACCTGAGAGATGGTGATTAAATATTCATCCGAGTCATCAAGAATTAATTAAACAAAAACAAACTCGAAATTAGGAGATGAAAGTAAGTATTTGGAACGAGAAAAACAACAACAACACCCCTTCCTATGTGTTATCTGATAGCAAGTTTGTCAAAAGAATTGGTGAAATTATACGTCAGAGACAGAAGCGATTATACGTTTGAGATGACTGACAGGAAGTTATTATCGTTTGTATTATAATTATGAGAACGAGTCACCTTTTATCATAAGGAGTGGGTTGTGGCAACCTGTGGTGTAATGGTCAGCATCCTCGCCTCGCAAGCGAGCGGACCCGGGTTTGATCCCCGGGCAGGGTGAAATATGGGCAAGTTTCTTTACGACCATTTGCCTCTGTCTACCCAGCAGTAATTGGGGACCTGGATGTTAATCAATTTGTGGATTCTCAGATTATTCCTTGACACTGGGTCATACAACTCGTTACCTCAGGGTGTGGTTGTTGTGTTGGCGACAGCTTCTACACCTTAAACAAATTCACGCCTAGGAGGCCCTTGGGCCGGCCATCCTCGTTACACGAGGGGCAACCATTAACACGAATGACTTAATTATTCCTCAACTTTCTCTTACCCTTTCTCTCTCAGGAGTTAAGGGAAAGTAATGGCAGAGAGAGAGTGGGAAAGTTTGAAAGTGTTTCCGGAGGATTAACGCTAATCCAGGATTCCTAATTCTTCCGTAAGAGGAGAGAGGGAGAAAGAGAGAGAGAGAGAGAGAATCCCATCCCGTCTTGAAGGCAGAATTGTATTATCATCAAATGGTTTCCAATTATCTGAGATTGATGTAGATTTCTGTAATTGTCTTTGTTGTTATTTAAACTGGTAATAATAATAATAATGCAAGAGGTAG
>NW_024730525.1:20000-56855 GCF_018991925.1 Homarus americanus
AGGTGAGAGGGAGGGAGGGAGGGAGAGAGGGAAGGAGGGAGAGAGGGAAGGAGGGAGAGAGGGGTTTGGAGGTTTAGGAGAGTGGGAGGGGGGGTGGGTTAAGAGAGTGGGAGGGGGGGGATGGGTTAAGAGAGTGGGAGGAAGATGAAATTGACAGGGAGAGGGGAAAGAGAGAGTGATAAAGAGAGAGAGAGAGAGAGAGAGAGAGATAGATGACAACAACCTCCAGAAAATCATAAACACAAACTAAGGATCCTACATAATACAGTACACAAGACTGGATGTGTATATTGCATGAGAATAACGAGAAAAGGTACTGTAAGTGATCATAAGCCTTAGAGAATCACCTGTATAAGCAACAAGTAGATGGGAGTGTAGCCAACGTTAGCAGAGGTCATGTTATCCAAACTACACCATCAAAAGTGCAACAGACGAAGCTCGACTAATCTTAACTATTATCACACCTAATCTTCACTACATTTCATATCATCTTCACTACACTTCACATCATCTTCACTACATTTCATATCATCTTCACTACACTTCACATCATCTTCACTACACTCCATATCATCTTCAGTACACTTCATATCATCTTCACTACACTTCACCTCATCTTCACTACACTTCACCTCATCTTCACTACACTTCACATCATCTTCACTACACTTCACCTCATCTTCACTACACTTCACATCATCTTCACTACACTTCACATCATCTTCACTACACTTCACATCATCTTCACTACACTTCACATCATCTTCCCTACACTTCACCTCATCTTCACTACACTTCACCTCATCTTCACTACACTTCACATCATCTTCACTACACTTCACATCATCTTCACTACACTTCACATCATCTTCACTACACTTCACCTTATTCTCACTACACTTCACCTTAATCTCACTACAATTCACCTTATTCTCACTACACTTCGCCTCATCTTTACTCTCCTACACTACAGTACACTTCACTCTATACTATAGC
Organism: Homarus americanus; assembly: GCF_018991925.1. Classification (NCBI taxonomy): domain Eukaryota; kingdom Metazoa; phylum Arthropoda; class Malacostraca; order Decapoda; family Nephropidae; genus Homarus; species Homarus americanus. The sequence continues at coordinate 20,997 of NW_024730525.1, forward strand.
AAAGTTCCAACCTGTCTTTTTCACACCTTTTTTAACTTTCTAAGCCAATTTTACTTTCATGTCCATCATCGCTGCTGTGAGTCAGTAAAACCAAAATGACTTTCTCTACTGTTTACGAAGAATCTTTCATCGACCGGGTGTATGACACCTGTGAGGAGCACCGCGTAACAATCATCGACACTCTCATCTGCGAGAGTATGATTCTCAAACGGCAACCCCAATACCTGGGCTCAGGGTCCTCTGGCCACAGTTTTGCAGTACAAGTTGGCCATCAACGATGGGTCTTAAAGCAGTACTACGACGACCCGGTCGTGCAAGACATAATGCTAAGAGAGATCGTTCAGCTCTCCTCCGTGCAGAACTTCCCTTGCGTCCAGCGTCTGGTTGGCGTAGTTCCCGAGTACCTCACCATTGTGACGCAGTACGCCGGCGAACCCCTCCACACCTGCATCACCAAAAAACTCTACTCACCAAACGAGTTCATCTCGATCATGCAGCAGGTGCTCAACGCCGTCAAATATCTGCACAGTAAACACATCCTCCACCTGAATCTCAAGCCTGCCAAAATATGTATACTCCGAGACAAAGAAGGCGACCTACGGGCCACCCTGATCGACTTCGGGTCTTCACACCCAGCTGGTGATTGCATACAATATTGGGACAACTCACCAACAACATACCCGTCTACAGACCCACAGCTGTTCAACGGAGAGCCTTGCCACCCTACCAACGATATCTATAGCTTTGGCTGGATGCTGGCCACGCTGTTGCCACACGTGCTAGAAAACAACATCCCCGAAAACCTTGACTTATGGGCGAAAGGTGCCCAACATAAGGACTCAAAAAAGAGGCCAACCCTACTAGAATTGTCGAACCTCCTTCAGTGTGTATCGTTCAGACACTGAAGAGAGAGGCTCAGGCTGCCCAAGACTCAGCTGTCAACAAGATGGCCTCTCAATTATGTTTGAGACTAAAACATGTAAGGATTTTTTATTTTTTGTTTTCATTATTTTTTTTACGGAAGTAGCTCACCAAGGCACAAAAAAAAATAATAACAATAAGATAAAAAAAATTAATAGTGAGAAACAATACATGTACAGCATGTTATGTTGTTAGAGTAAGAGAAACAATTGAAACCCTGCACTTATGTATAAATGAGACAAAAAGTCAGATAAAAAACCTGGGACTTGGTCACATCTGGCAGCAGGGTCTACCATTGGACAACACTTTATGCTTCCAAGATCTTCCCAGTACCTCCCTGTCTACTACCTGATGTATATTGTTATTCATTAAAAATAAACTTTATGCTATAACTTGTGTGTATTTTGCCTTAGTCTATCTATCTATATAAAACAAAGAAGTCTGTCTGTTTGTTTGTGTGTGTGTTTGTGTGTGTGTTTGTGTGTGTGTGTGTGTGTGTGTGTGTGTGTCTGTGTGTGTGTGTGTGTGTCCAGAAAGTCTCGGAGACTTCTTTGGCGATTTAGTGATGATGGGTGGTGTTATATGTAAGTGATGATGGGTGGTGTTATATGTAGTGATGATGGATGGTGTTATATGTAGTGATGATGGGTGAACGGTATATGTAGTGATTGTTTGTGTGTGTGTGTGTGTGTGTGTGTGTGTGTGTGTGTGTGGTGTTATATGTGTGTGTATATGAGTGATGTGGGTGTTATATGTAGATGATGGATGGTGCTATATGTAGTGATGATGGTGTGTTATAGTGATGATGGATGGTGTTATATGTAGTGATGATGGATGTGTTATATGTAGTGATGATGGATGATGTTATATGTAGTGATGATGGATGATGTTATATGTAGTGATGATGGATGATGTTATATGTAGTGATGATGGTTGTTATATGTAGTGATGATGGATGATGTTATATGTAGTGATGATGGATGTATATGTAGTGATGATGGATGGTGTTATATGAGATGATGATGTTATATGTAGATGATGGATGGTGTTATATGTAGTGATGATTAGACAAATATTTGAATCTGAAGGAAGAGAAGATAAAGAATTCTCTCTCTGAGTGGTGGAAATGGTGTGAGACATAAACAGATGGACAGTGTCAGTGGTGCGATACACTGACCATATTGTACACTGGACAATGGAACAGTTTTGTGTGTGTGTGTGTGTGTGTGTGTTATTTCTCTCACTGACACAAAGGTTTATAAAATACGGTATAAACGACAAAGCAATGGTTCATTTTACTGTATAATAAAAAAATATACATAATATATACATAAAACATACATATACACCATACATGTTTATAAAAAAATCATATATACACAGATTATAACCAGCTGTATTTGTATATTAATCCCTCTTCGTATTGTAGTTGATATGCTGATATATGCAAGAACCCGAGAAAATATAACTAACTTTAATCTTATTTCTCAAGGCTATAATAACTAACTCATCTCAACCCTCGAAAATTATAAAAAAAATAACAAAGATAACAAACTGATCCTAGGATTCTATTTAATGAAACCCGGAAGAAAAAAAATTCACAAAAAAATCCTCGACTTTTTTCCTCGTTGGGATAAGGGAAGAAAGTCCTCCCACGTTAATATTAGAGAAGTGAAGCGAGGAAAATAGTAAGTCCTTGTGTGGGTTTTTTTTTTTTTTTTATAACGAGTAAAGGAAATTGAGATATCCTGTAGCGTTGCGGGACTCCTCCTAGCGGCCGGGGTGAGAATTACAAGCCACAACAAACACTGAAATGTATACGAAACTTGTCTTCTTTATTTATTCACTTATTTATTACGAAATATATATAAGGGTAAGTGTTTATGTGAGCTTTCGTATATTAGGTAACTGATAGCAACACACTACCTCTTTTTGCGGTTATATAGCAACACATAGCAACACATGACCTCCTGTTGCAGTTACATAACAACACATTACCACCCGTTGCAAATATCCACTGCAATATAGGTCAGGTAAGTTTTTCCTGCCACATCTTTTCATCAAAGTTTTTCAATAACGTCTTGCAGCGCCACGAAGAATCCTAGCGGCCGGGGTATGAATTACAGTACACCAATAACGTCTTGCAGCGCCACGAAGAATCCTAGCGGCCGGGGTATGAATTGCAGTACACCAATAACGTCTTGCAGCGCCACGAAGAATCCTAGCGGCCGGGGTATGAATTACAGTACACCAATAACGTCTTGCAGCGCCACGAAGAATCCTAGCGGCCGGGGTATGAATTACAGTACACCAATAACGTCTTGCAGCGCCACGAAGAATCCTAGCGGCCGGGGTATGAATTACAGTACACCAATAACGTCTTGCAGCGCCACGAAGAATCCTAGCGGCCGGGGTATGAATTACAGTACACCAATAACGTCTTGCAGCGCCACGAAGAATCCTAGCGGCCGGGGTATGAATTACAGTACACCAATAACGTCTTGCAGCGCCACGAAGAATCCTAGCGGCCGGGGTATGAATTACAGTACACCAATAACGTCTTGCAGCGCCACGAAGAATCCTAGCGGCCGGGGTATGAATTACAGTACACGTCACCATACACACTGCATTATCTTCAGATCCTTTCTCATTATATTATATACAGAAGATACCAAGTTACTTACACATCCTAACATATATTGGGTAGCTGATGGCAGGAAAATTAACTTTGTTGACAGGACTATGACCTTAGTTAGCAGAAAAATTACTTTATTTGGCAGGAAAATAAGCTTAGTTAGCAGGAAAATTACCCTAGGTTTAGCAGAAAAATTACCTTAGCAACAAAAGTGACCTCAATTAGCATAAAAAAATTACCTTAGCAGAAAAATGACCTTAGTTAGCAAGAAAATGACCTTAGCTAGCAGGATAATGACCTTAGCTAGCAGGATAATGACCTTAGCTAGCAGAATAATTACCTTAGCTAGCAGGATAATGACCTTAGCTAGCAGGATAATGACCTTAGTTAGCAGGATTATGACCTTAGCTAACGGGATAATGACCTTAGCTAGCAAGGATATGGCACTCGTGAAAGGGGGACCTACTTATGGCGTCTGTACCGCCTGTACTTAGCTGGTTAGGTTAATGGCGCATAAATTCATCTAGGTAAAGGGCTTGTGGTGTGTGTGTGTGTGTGTGTGTGTGTGTGTGTGTGTGTGTGTGTGTGTGTGTGTGTCTACCACAGTAAAGTTCCTCTGAGACCTCTCCCCCCCCCCCTCATGGTGTAAACTTTATTCCTATAGTTACTAAGGTGAAACTTTTATTGACGTAAGTTCCAGTTTATATTTATTTATTTATTTATTTATTTATTTTTAGTTACGAGTTCAGTCATATTATTTATTTTTTTTGTATTGAGAGAATGAGAAGAAGATGGAAAAACAGAAGGAAAGGGGGGGAAAAGAGAGAGACAGATCAAGGTTAGGATAGGTTAGGTTAGATTAGATTAGGGTAGGTTAGATTAGGGTAGGTTAGATTAGGGTAGGTTAGCGTTAAGGTTAGGTGGTTATTCTTCAGGTGAAATAAACTTTGGGGGTGTCTAATCTTCAAGTGAAATCAGCTGGGGTGTCTAATCTTCAAGTGAATGTCCCATCTCATGCGGATTATAACCAGGACAAGAGAAAACTTAGTCCCCTTATTAGATATTCAAGACTATTCAAGCTTGTTCGATACATTGATTATTATCCGGTGGTATTATATCTCTCTCTCTCTCTCTCTCTCTCTCTCTCTCTCTCTCTCCGTCTGTCCGTCTGTCTGTCTGTCTGTCTGTCTCTCTGTCTGTGCCATTTCGATTTTCAGTGGGACTTGAAATTGGAAAACTTCTGAGAGATGGTAAGAGTATAGAAGTAAAATGAAAACTAATCAAGTAGAAGTCGTGTGTGTGAGTGTGAGTGTGTGTCTGTGTGAGTGTGTGTCTGTGTGTGTGTGTGTGTGTGTGTGTGTGTAGCAAGAGAGGGGTGATAGAAAGAGAGAGAGAGAGAGAGAGAGACTATACGCACAAAGACATAGACAATCAGCAAGAATAGAACTAAGCCTATGGGAACACACCTCCTACGCCCCCTCCTCCACTACCTACGTCTCCTCCCCTACGTTCCCTCCACCCACCTCTCCTCCTATCCCCCTCCCCCACCACAGGATGTAAGCAGCGGTGAGAGGATGGATGGCAGTGTAATATGGCAGTGTGACCTCATCTCTATGTTACCGTCTCTCCCTCCTCCTACCCCTCACTCCCCTCACCTTCAGCCACCCAGCAAGCCACCACCAACTACCCACCCAGCAAGCCACCACCAACTACCCACCCAGCAAGCCACCACCAACTACCCACCCAGCAAAACACCTCACCTCACCAACCCATCAAGCCACCTCAGCTAACCAACCCAGTCAGCCAAACACACCATTCCACACCACCCCAGCACACCGACCACCCTACTCTGAATGAAGCCGGAGGGGGGGGGGGAAGGGGGGGGGGGAGGAAGGGGGGCAGGGTTGGGGCAGGGTAGGGGGGAGGAAAGGGGGCGAGGTTGGAGGAGAGGGGGGAGGAAGAGGGAACAGAACTTCACCCTGGGGGACGGCACTAAAAATGAACTGAGGGACGCTAATTGGCTAGCTGGTCTTAGGGGAACGACTTTGAGGCAGTGTTGATAGGGAGTGATTTTGGAGTAGTTGGTGGTAGGGGAGTGATTTGGGAGAAGTATTTTTGAGGGAAGTTGCCTACGTGAGAGGAAAGTAGCACGAGAGAGGGAAGTATTATGAGAGATGTAAGTAGTGTGAGAGAGGAAAGTAACACGAGAGGTAAGTAGCATGGAAGAGGGAAGTAGCGTGAGAGAGGGAAGTATCATGAGAGAGGTAAGTAGCTAATCACAGCCACCCGTCACACACAACTGCTCTACCTAAACATATTAACAAATTATTAATCCCATTTATAAATTAATTAGTCAAATTAACTCGTCAAATATCTTAGTTAAACGAAAATCTTAACTAAAACTAACTAAATTTTTATATTTTGAAAGTTAATGAAAGTAAACATAAATTTGTTGAACTTTTATAATTCTGTTGTTATAATAAGTCGAGTATTTTGTCATAAATTTATTAAATAAACTCAATATATATATATATATATATATATATATATATATATATATATATATATATATATATATATATATATATATATATATATATAAACCTTTAAAGTTTGAAGTTATTTAAACATTTGAGTGCTGTCTTACGCACCTGTCACTGTCGCCAAGTTGCATCTCAGGTAGCCCGGTCTTTAACTATCTTTCCTCTTCATTTAACGTATAATTAATTTTTCCTGAGACATCCTCATGATTTAATAATTCAAACGACTTTTCAAAATGGCTGAAGCACTTATTTTTCAGAGAATCTAACCTAATATTGTGAACTAACGACCAGCAACAAACCGTCGCCATTTTGGTGTTGCTGCTGGGTGACGTCACTGACTCACGGTATCCAAGGCATAAGGGATACAGATATATCTTAACTCTAATAATAAATAATTAAATGTGCAATGAAATATTTAGTTTATATATCAGAAAATATCTTAAATTTTAATATTACTGTCTAAATATAACAAATGCATATATTATAGGCAATTAATCAACGAAGTTGCGATATTCGAATATTTTATATACGAATGGCGTGATAATTTTTCTAAACTACATATCTAAAAATATAACAAATAATTTTATAATTGAGATCAAATAATTATTTAAAATAAATTAGTATTGCAAAGGACAAAATCGACTGTTGTTAGGGTAATAACATACCTAATGCAATCACCATTATTATCTAAATCATCATATAATAGCTGATAAAATAGCTTTAAAACGTACAATATATATATATATATATATATATAATAAAATTTACTGTAAAATATTAAACATTATTTAGTGCTTAAAATATATTTAATTGCGTATATTATAAATATTTAGTTAAAGGTACGAGGCCTGTATCCCCTCACACCTTCCCAGCGTCAACACCTGAGTTAAAGGGACGTCAGCAGCAACTCGAGACTCTCTGGTATACTAAGTGCATATTTACATTTCTGTGACCTATTTTTAACGTGTTTATCATGGATATGGTCGCTGTTCTCTCACAAAAAGAAACTTAAAGTGTTGAACTTTGAACAAACTAGGAGACTTTACGTGTTAGTGTCTTAGAACAAGGATAATTACGTCGTTTAAATAATGCCAGCTCCAGTTTCAAGGGCCATCAGACGCATGGTGGCGCACTGAGGTAAGTCGTGACGCATTTTCTTATATTATTTGACATTTTCTACCGATTTACTTACCTGTGAACAGTTTAGTTTAGGAGAAACTAATTAATTACCAATATCAATCGGCAAAAACGGTGATAATAAAAAAAATATATATAAAAATAAATAGTGAATGACATTACGATTAACTACCTGGGGGGGCGGTCCTACTAATTACCCAAATGTAGCCGCAATGAAGTCAAGTGATGGTCGTACAAGCGTAATTCGGGCTGTGAATCACTTCTCGATTATTATTTGGTGTCATAAAGTAAAAAAAATCGGTAAACTTAATTTAATCTGAGTTGTGTTGTGTTAGGTTAGGTTAGGTTAGGTTAGGTTAGATTAGATTAGAATAGAATAGATTAGATTAGGTTAGGTTAGGTACATGCACTTGATCTATTAACTCAGATTAAATTAAGTTTACCAAATTTTTATGACTTCGTGACACCAAATACTAGTCGAGAAGTGATTGGCAGGCCGATTTATTCATCTAGGACCATTATTTGACTTCATTGCGGCTACATTTGGCTACATTTGGGTAATTAGTCGGACCCCCTGGGGGTAATTTTTTTATTTATTTTTCAATGTCTGTTCACGTTTGGTTGACTTAAGCTGAAGTAACTGATGCACCAACATTAAATTACTAGTATGTTGATCAATATGACGTCAGTATTTAAGAATATAATAGAGTATTTAGTAATAATCAGCGAAACATTCCAATAATATTTATATATTTCGGTATATATTAAAAACTTAAATTATTTGTCATTTCGTTTCTGACGTCTATAAAGTGTACAATGATAAATAACACAAAATTAACCAATAATTAATTTAACCTAACGAAAATTTAGCCTAATGTATTGTAAGAATAATTAATTACTATACAAATAGATTAGGCTTCATATTAAGTAAAATACAATAAATTGATTTAAGATACAATAGATAGATTTAAATTACAATAAATATATTAAATGCAATACATACATTCAGCTGTAGTGTTTTTTATGTTGTATTTATAACTTTTGAGTAAATTTTGTTCGTTGTCTTGAATGGCTGTCGCATCCAGTTGACTGACTCAGTGTTTGTAATGTTTATGAATGTCAATAGTTATTTTATATAGTTTTTGCTCGTATTTTATATGCAATTTGTTTGTTTGTTTGTTTGTTTGTTGATGATTGTGTTTGTATATATTGGTTTCTTATTGTATGTTTTGTGTTTGTGTTGCCATGTCAGTAGCTCTATGAATGCTTATCTTGATTTGCCGGACTTGTGATGTGTTTGTCCATGCTGTTAGGTTCGCGCCACGCCTACCCACGCTTTCCGACCCATACCACGCCTACCCACGCTTTCCGACCCATACCACGCCTACCCACGCTTTCCGACCCGCACCACGCCTACCCACGCTTTCCTACCCGCACCACACCTACCCGCACCACACCTACCCACACTCATGATTGCCCTACCCGCACCGCGCCTGCCCACGCTTTCCGACCCATACCACCTTTCCCATGCTGTCTTGCCCCCCCCCCCTGCCCATACTCAAGGCATTCATTCATCATAGTTAAAAAAATGTAGAATTTCCGTCAGTTTTTTGTTTCATTGTGTGGATTGACTGGAACTGAAGGCTAATAAATAGTTCACTAATAAGTTTAAGTTTCCTCCCTTGACATACTGTTGATGAGGTGGTTGTTGTTGTTGTTATTGTTTTGTTGTTGTTAACTCTGTGAAGGAAAACACGTTGCTAGTCACAATAATTATATAACCCGGATATGATACTAGACTTAAAGCAGAACCTTAACCTAAACTAACCAAACCAAACTAAACCAAACCTAACCTAACTTAACAACATCCGCAGTTTTAGATGAAAATTCGCGACCCGGGATTACTTTGACCCAAGACAACAGACCTGGAAAACTTTTAAAGAGGGTGCTGCTGCAGAAATCTGTGCTCAAGACCCTTGTTAAGTTTGGCTGGCCCCAAGTAAGTGATTGATGAAATGTTACCTAGTTATGAGGAGGAGCTACCATAAGTGTTATATATCTCTACCTGTTTGCTAGGGTTAAGGTTAGGGTTAGGGTAGTTATGGTAGGCTGGGCTAGGCAGGCTGGGGGTAGTTTTTGGTTAGGGGTAGTGTTATGGCAAGGTTAGGTTAGGGGTAAAGGGTGTTGGAAGGTACAGTTAGGGTGCTCTTTGCTAGGGGTAGCAGTGGTAAGGTTAGGTTAGGGTAGTTATGGTGTTAGAAATAAGGCTAGGTTTGGGTAGTTTTTGGTTAGGGGCAGTTGGCAAGGTTGAAATAGTGCTAGTCAAAGTAGCCTTGGCTAGGGGTGCAGTTATGGGGTTTGCTAGGGGTAGGTTAGCTTAGGCTAGGGTTCAGGTGCAGGATTTTCAGGCCAATTTAGGGCTACAAGAGGGGTTAGTTTTGGGTTGTGCTAGGGTTAGGTGGAGTGCTTAGGGCTAGTCCCACATACTGCTCTACCTACATCTTTCCCTCTCATCCCTTTCCCACCCTCCCTCCTCATCCTCCTTCCACCTCCCTCTCTTCCTTCCCTTCTCTCACCTTAACACGCCTCAGAGATTATCCTCCTCCTTTCCTTTGTACAGTTGAGGTCATTCGTCTCTTTTCCTCCCTCCCTTCTCACCCCCTCCCCCTCATATATAGGTCACCAACCCTACTCGTGTGCTACCATTTATCCCCCCAATGCTGTTACCTCCTTTCCTCCGCCTTCTTCTCTAGGCTAGGGTTTGGTTATAGTTACGTTAGGGTTATGGTTAGGTTAGGTTATGTTACGTTAGTTATGGTTAGGTTAGGTTATAGTTACGTTAATTCTATGGTTAGGTTAGTTATGGTTGTGGTTGAAAGCAATATAGTTTGGTTACAGTTGTGTTAGATTAGGCTAGGCTAGGTTCCAAATTAGTAACTCCTACACGCCAGTTAGTGAGTTCAAGGAATTGACCTCCCCAAGATGATGTGTTTATAAGAAACTTAAGTCGAAAGTGAGACGAACAACCCGCTAGTGGTGCTACCAGAGGGCTTATGGGTAAGGGCGTTGGTGGTGAGAGAGAGAGAGAGAGAGAGAGAGAGAGAGAGAGAGAGAGAGAGGGGGCAGTGGAGAGGGAAAGTGTGTGTGTGAGAGAGAGAGATGGTGAATGAAAAAGAGGAGAAGAGATGGGTGATAGAACGTAGAGGAAAGAGGTGGGCAGTGAGAGAGGGAAGAGAGAGAGTAGAAAGAGAGAGAGAGGAACTATTCACCTCCACTCTCTCGGCCACTTCCAAACACACCTTCATCCTGTTTATTTTCACCACAACCCACCTGCCATACAAAGGTAATGATGCTTACTCTCTCTCTTTCCCTCTCTCTCTCTCTCTCTCAGCAGTGTCATTCTGTCCTCCTGTCACCCATTATTTTTCACCCCTAATGGCGTCTCCCTAGCAACTCTCTTCTCCTTCCCACCTCACTCCAATCTCCTCCCTTCCTCACCTCCTCCCCCACCCACATCTCCCCGTGTAGCTTCCTGACTCCCTCCCCACCTTTGTCCCTACCTCTCCCCTGCTTCTCTACATCTCCCCGCTTTCTCCACATCTCCCCGCCTTCCTCTGCCTTTCTCTCTCCCTAGATATTCCTGCCTTTCTCCTCACCCCTCTCACCAAATCTCACCACCCCTCTCCCCGCCCCTCTCACCATTAATAACGTGGCACTATTGACAGTGTCGCCGCTCTGGAGCACCCGGTTTAAAACTACATGAGCAGGAGGGTCGTCTTCTGCCCCTCTCTGATACCTCTTTTGTTTTTATTCTCCTCTCCCTCCCTCCCCAGACCTCCTGCCCCCCACCTCCTTCTTCCTGAGTCTTTGGACCTATTCATTAACCTTTTCACCCATATCGATACTAGGTCTTCCATCATTAGTATTTTCTCTCATTAATGTGTACTCTAGGGAGGGGCTACTTGTATCCCCTCCTGTATGACCGGGGGAGGGAGTGGGAGGGGCTACTTGTATCCTCCCAAAGGCACTGGGAGGGGAGGCACTTGCATCCTCCTGGGGGCATGACTGGGGGAGGAGGGGCTACTTGTGACCCTCCTGGGGCATGACCGGGGAGAGGGAGGCTACTTGCATCCTCCTGGGGGCATGAATCAGAGGGGAGGGCTACTTGCATCTCCCGTAAAAGTGACCGGGGGAGGGAGGGGCTACTTGCATCCTCCTGGGGGGCATGACTGGGGAGAGGGAGGGGCTACTTGCACCTCCTGGGGGCATGACCTGGGGAGGGGAGGCTACTTGTATCCTCCTGGGCAAGGACCAGGGGAGGAGGTACCTGCTTACTTTTACTGGCAAATTCGAATTATTTTTTAATTTCTTCATTTACTTTGTTACTGTTCAATCATCCAGGTAATCAGTTCTGGCCTGGGTTTGGTTAGGTTAGGTTAGCGTATACCAAACACCGTCAACATGGAAACTAATGATATATTTTGTTTATTTTGTTTATTTGTGATTGTTTTCGTTTGTTTTTGTTTGAAGCTGACCTCATAGATGACCGCAATCTGAAAGGTCAAAACCTACTTAAATAATTTTCTTATAAATAACTAGTCGTAAAATTACCAGTTGTTACTTGAGGTCAGTTCAAAATTCGAGTCTTCTGAGTAGTCAGGAGTCAAAGGTCAAGATCATTACTGTTATTTAACAGACAGGCTGGACCTTCTCGTTATAGAGCCACCTTTCGTTATAGAGCCACATTAAACACCCTTGTCGTAACAGCTATATTTCCATTAATTTCCTACACCAACACTTCATTCATGGCTTAACTTACTATATAAAGCGAGTCAGAAGAAAGCATAGGACTTAAGTAAGTTTTTATGAAGTTAGGTTAGGTTAGATTAAGGTTAGATTAGGTTAAGGTTCGGTTAGGTTAGGTTAGGTTAGGTTAGATTAGATTAAGGTTCGGTTAGTTAGGTTAATTTAGGTTATGAAACAGGTGACATATGTCATAAAGACATACAGTGAATTTAACACCTGTTGAGAGTTGCGTCTGACGTAAAAGCGAAAGGCTAAGTATAGACACTATAATTAAATATTTGCAGAACGGCGTGAATCCCTCCCTCCTCCTCCCGGGTTCCTCCCCGTCCCAAAGCTGAACTCCGTCAACGTCCTCCCGTCCAAAATGAAACTCTGACGTGAGGACCCCCTCAGCCAAGTGAAAATGGTTAAACACAAAACTCTCTCTGCTCCTCTTCTGTTTCTGATTGTCTTTTCTTTTATCCTCGTTGTCTTTCCTCTCTCTTCTCTCTTTGCCCTTCTTTCTTATCTCCATCTCCTCAGCCCTGTTCTTCTTCTGCTTCTTCTCTTCTTCTTCCTCTCTTCTTCTGATCTCACTTAACGATACTCTTTAATGACACTCTAGGAGGAAGAAGAGAGGAGGAGGGAGTAGGAAGAAGAGGAGAGCAGGAGGAGTAGGAAGAAGAAGAGGAGGGAGGAGTAGGGAGGAGGAGTAGGAGGAGTGAAGAGGAGGAGAAGATTCCCCAAGAGTAGCTAAATAAAAAAATGAGGCATCGCTCTCGTATCGCACGCAGAGCATTAACAGAGCAGTGCCATACGCCCAGGGGATGGTGACGAGAGGGGCACCAGCGCTCGTCAAGTACAGAGCTGCTTTATCACGTATCGCTTTAACACTATATACAGGATTTCAGAGCAGATGATGCCAGGAGATAGGGGGGCATACTCTGCTGTATTATTAGGTAGAGTCTATCATGCCTCGCCTACGTAGAGTCTATCATGCCCTCGCCTACGTAGAGTTTATTATGCCTCGCCTACGCCGTGAGCTCTGCTTATGCCTCAGCCCCATGTAGAGCCTATTGGCGCCCTCGCCTACGTAGAGTCTATTGGCGCCTCGCCTACGTAGAGTCTATTATGCCTCGCCTACGTAGAGTCTGATATTATGCCTCGCCTACGTAGAGTCTATTATGCCCGCCTACGTAGAGTCTATCATGCCTCGCCTACGTAGAGTCTATCATGCCTCGCCTACGTAGAGTCTATATCATGCCTCGCCTACGTAGAGTCTATTATGCCTCGCTCTGTAGAGTCTATTATGCCTGCCTACGTAGAGTCTATCATGCCTCGCCTAATGTAGAGTCTATCATGCTCGCCTACGTAGAGTCTATTTCCATGCCCCTGGCTCACGTAGCCTTAGCCATGCCCCGCTTGGCTGTAGAGCCCCATATTACTGCCTACGTATCTATCATGCCTCTCGCCTACGTAGAGTCTATCATGCCCGCCTACGTAGAGTCTATCATGCCTCGCCTACTGCAGAGCCAAGTAACAAACAGTCATGCCTTGCTTTCATCACCTACATTCTCTCCACTTCTCGCCGCCTCGCACACCTTATTTCAAACAGCTCTTTCTTTTCCCTCCCCCACAACCTATTGATGATTCTTTTTACACCTCCCTCTGCACCCTCGCCACTGGCTGCTATTGAGTTTTTAGTTCATGTGGGTTTATTTAGAGAGAGAGAGAGAGAGAGACTAAAAATATCTGCACTGAAATAAAAAAAGTTGGGCAGTATACACAAAAGCAAATTTGGAATTCTATAAAGGAAAACAAAACACACACACACACACACACACACCCACACACACACACCTACACACACACACACCCACACACCCACACCCACACACCTTGAGAAAGCCCGAATGAGAAGGCAGAAAACACCACTTTCAAACGGTAAACAGGAAGCTTTGCCAACAGAACCCTTATTTTAGAATCCATTCCTCATCCCTCTGAGTCCTCCCTTCTCCTGCACCCTTTCTTTCTCCTTCTCCCTCCCTCCCTTTTTGCATCTCTCTCATCTCCTTCTCCTACCGAATGCTACAGAAAAGTCCTCCAGGTTTCTATCTCTATGGAATCCGTTATATGGGGTTTATATCTAGCGAACCTTCGATATAATGGGATTTTGCATGAAATGCTTGTCATGAGTCTGAATCTCTGTTGCTCCGTGGGTTCGATCTTGGATTCGTGGGTTCAATCTCGTTGGGTTCTTGTGGGTTCCGGGATCTTTGATTCGTGGCTCTGATCTTCGATTCGTGGTCCTAAACTCTGCCCGTGTGGGTTCGATCTTGCTCAGGGATTCACCTCTGGGTTCGTGGGTTCAGGAGTGAGAGGCTGTAAGGAACCCTTTAAGATACGAACCATAGATAAGGGCAGTAGTGTGGCCTTTAATGGCAAATCCTTCTGAACACACACAATTAGTGAGACAGAAATCGCCTATGGTTTAAGGAGTGCCGTTTTGCTTGCTTTCATATGGCGAGGTGTTTGTTTGTTTTGTTTACTCTGCTTTACATTGGTGGTGTTTGTCGGTAGAACTATTTCTGCATACATACATACATACATACATACATACATACATACATATGACATCGTACATACATACATACATACATACGTACATACATACATACATCCTATGCATTAGCAAGGGAGGATAAGAGGATGTTGTTTAGTGTTGTTCACTCATACTGCAAACAAGGGGCAATTACAGAGCAAATTACCTGGCTATAACACAGGAATCCAGCCCTTGGTTTTGCTTTTAGTTTTATTTTGTTTTTGTTTTTCTTTTGTTTTGGAGGGTGGAGGTTGTAGAGGCAGCGCAAGTGTATTAGGCAATTTTAGCTGTGCCGGAGGGAGGGAGGGAGAGGGAGGGAGAAGGCGGGAGGGAGAGAGAGAGGGAGTGGCAGGCGGAGAGGGAGGGAGAGGGAGGGCAGGAGAGAGGAGGGCAGGAGCAGAGGGAGGGAGGGGATAGTGAGGGAGAGATAGAAGCAGGATATTTGCCCTCCCTTCCTCTCCTCCTTGGGCCCTAGACATAAGCACCCCGTCTCTTCCCCTTCCTCTCCAGCTCTGCCCTCTCTCTGGCGGCCTCTATTTGAGTACTCCTCCTTTTGCCCCCTAAACTCTCTGTATCCTCCCTCCCTAGGCTCGTACTGCTGAGCTCTCCCTCCCTTGATATACAGTATACCTGTATTTAGGAAAGCTGTCCCACTCTCCCCACTCTCTCACTCCCACACCCCACCCCTCCCTACACTGGCGTCCAAGGCCTATAGGAGATGCTGTTAAAAGTATTGATATCCATCGTCTCTCTCTCTCTCATAATATGTAGATAGAGAGAGAGAGGAATTAAAATATAAAAAATAAATTGGGAGAGAAAAGAAAGAAAAATGCGAGGGAAGAATAAGAGAAAAAGAGAGAGAGAGAGAGAGAGAGAATAGCAAAAGGAGAGAGAGAGAGAGAGAGGAGAAAGAGAGAGAATAATAAAGTATTTCCGATACCAATGTCCATCAGTCTAATTGTTATGTCGATTCTGGTTGGTCGTTTGAATGTCGACTCTCCTATTGGCGTGTGAAATAGACCTTTAAATATACCTGGTGTCGATTAGATGGATTAAGGGGCTTTCGGGGTATCTATTGAGAGGTTTTGGGATTAAATAGGGTTTATCTGTCTGTCTGTCTGTCTGTCTCATATGTTTTAATGCCACGTTTGGTTAGGTTAGGTTTGGTTTGGTTAGGTTAGATCAGGTTAGATTAGATTAGGTTAGATCAGGTCAGGTTAGGTTAGAGTCCAGTAGGTCAGGTTAGGTTAGACTCTATTTAACTTGCAACATTTCCTTTGGCCTCTTACACCTGTTTGACCTGAGCCAGCGACCCTTTGATAACGTTTGGTAAAAGAGACCCTGAAACACACTCGTTCTTCTCTCCTTTCTCTCAACACACTCGTTCTTCTCTCCTTTCTCTCAACACACTCGTTCTTCTCTCCTTTCTCTCAACACACTCGTTCTTCTCTCCATTCTCTCAACACACTCGTTCTTCTCTCCGTTCTCTCAACACACTCGTTCTTCTCTCCTTTCTCTCAACACACTCGTTCTTCAATCCTTTCTCTCAACACACTCGTTCTTCTCTCCTTTCTCTCAACACACTCGTTCTTCTCTCCATTCTCTCAACACACTCGTTCTTCTCTCCGTTCTCTCAACACACTCGTTCTTCTCTCCTTTCTTTCAACACACTCGTTCTTCTCTCCGTTCTCTCAACACACTCGTTCTTCTCTCCTTTCTATGTTTTGCCTCAATAACATTAACTGGCAACTCTCTGTGATGTTTAGCAAACGGTGAGAAGGAGGCATTTGTTGTTGTTGTTGTTGTTGTTGTTGTTGGTGGTGGTGGTGGTGTTGTTGTTGTTGTTGTTGTTGTTGTTGTTGGTTGGTGGTGTTGTTGTTGTTGTTGGTGTTGTTGTTGTTATCAGTATCATTACCATTATTACTATCACAGGTAATACGACTACTATTATTATCATTTATCATTATTATTATTATTATTATTATTATTATTATTATTATTATTATTATTTCGTACATAATATAAAACATAAACAAACACAAAATATTCATACAAAATATACAAAAGGAGCTCAGCCAATAGGATAACGGAATACCCCAGGTCAGGATGGCTATTGGTGGAGCCCGAGTGACCATCTAATACTCGTAAAATATGATTGGATGGCTGTTCTGCTCATGGTCTCGGGTGGGTGAGTGTGTTGTGCAAGTGCAACCAGATGTAGGTAGTGTTAGTGTGATTATTATTATTTATAGTGTAAAATAGTCATGTATCTGTCTGTCTGTCTGTCTGTCTGTCTATACTATCTTTGTAATGGTTAATCTCTCTCTCTCTCTCTCTCTCTCTCTCTCTCTCTCTCTCTCTCTCTGCATCATGACACACTCCAATACTTTTCGTACCTTGAGTTGAAGTTATTAATTAAATGTATCATCGAGTTGCTCCTTTCAACACCTGGTTCCCCTACGACTCAGGCGCCTTATGTCGAGGAGGTCCAATGAGATAATTTTACGGTGTTATAGAATTCACTGGATTGCTTTTATAGGGAGAATTATATTATATTTATGGTAGTGAGTTTAGTGGACTGAGAGAGAGAGAGAGAGAGAGAGAGAGAGTAGTCGTATATTTGTAGATGAGAAGACTAATCTCTCTCTCTCTCTCTCTCTCTCTCTCACTTACTAGAGAAATTAAGAGGTAAAGTCACAACATTAAGCTGGGCAATATTGACCCTTGAGCAAATCCTCGACTTGGGATAAGTCCTTGGTGGATCCCTCCCCCCTCCCTCCCCCTCTCCCTACCCAGGTGGCGAATCCAGGGGGCGGAGGAGGGGAAGGGGAGGGGGGGGAGGAGGGGAAGGGGAGGGGGGAGGAGGGGTGGGGAAGGGGAGGAGGGGGTGATATGGAGGGTAAGGATCTCAGAAAGGGTAGGAATTATAACCATGTGAGAAAGACTTTAATCAAACTCTCCACCTTCACACACACATACATACACACACACACACACACACACACACACACTGGATGATGGCGAAAGATGTAGAGACTAAGATTGAATGTTGTGGATGTGGTCGAAAGAAAGGTGGATGATGTAAGCGTGGTAGGAGGATGAGAGAAGAGAGACGATATGGATGTTGGAGGGTGAGGAGGATGAAGAGGCGTGAGGGATGAGAATTGATGAGGATGAGGGTGTGTGTGGGGGGTGGGTGCCTCTCTCTCTCTCTCTCTCCCTCCCTCCCTCCCTCCCTCCTCCTCCTCCCCTCCCTCCCTCCCTCCCTCCCTCCCTCTCTCTCTCTCTCTCTCTCCACATCATCTACAGCCTAAAAAAAGCTGTTCAATTCCACGTAAGGAAAGTTCTGCTTGAATATACAGCAGGGCAGAAGGTTGGCAGTTACACCACACTTGAGAGTTGTTGCTGATATGGCAGGCTTACACACACACACACACACACACACACACCACACACACACACACACACACACACACACACCACACACACACACACGCACACGCACACTCTGGCTTGGTATGGTCGCAGGGTTCGTAAGAGCAGTTATGCCGCTACATCTGTACCAATAACTTCTACAACAGGTAAGTTTAGGATTGATACAGTTACTCGCTGGCTTCCTGAAACCTCCCTCCTGAACTCTTAACTTTCCTTTACTGTGTGTGTGTGTGTGTGTGTGTGTGTGTGTGTGTGTGTCCCTTGTTAAGTTACTACTGCCTTTAAGTAGTGATGTGATAAGGAAAAGTTTAATGGTAGTTGTGATAGTGATAATGATACACTATTACTACTACTACTACTACTACTAACTAATAATAATAATAATAAATTACAAACTCTTCACTCTCTCTCCAATTCCCTATCTTTATTTTCCTCTTCCACCCCTCTCCCTTCTATCTACCCCCCCCCCCTCACCACCTCACCTTTCCTTTCACCCCTCCTCCCCTCCACCCACCTCTTCTTTGACCCCCTCTTCCCTCTTTCCCTTCCCCTCACCTCTTACCCTGCTCTCCCATCTTTCTCCCCTTCCCACCCCCCTTTCTCCCCCTCCCCTTCCTCCCCCTCCCCCCACCCCCCCAACACATCCCAGGCAGTGGAGGTAGGACGCGGTAGATCGTGAACGGAGCTAAATATCATACCAGTTAATCCAAACATTTTTTAAGGAGGGCGGAGGGGGGGCAGGAGGGGGGGAGGGGGGGCTGGAGTTGAGAGTATTAAATGCCAGAGGTAAGGACGAGTTCAAGGCCTACCTATGAAGGGTAAATTCTGGCGTTATTGGCGGTATTTTTCACCTATGATGATAAATGCTGATGGTATTTTACACTTATGCTGGGTAAATATTGGTGATGATTAGTCGGTAAATACCAGGGGTAAGTCGGTGATAAGTCGGTAAATAGAAGGAATAAGTCGGTGATAAGTCGGTAAATAGAAGGAATAAGTTTGATAAGTCGGGAAATACAAGGGATTAAGTCGGTAAATACAAGTCGGTGAATAATGCTACACACACACACACACACACACACACACACACACACACACACACACACTTGCTCTCCCCTGATTATAAAATGAATAAGCCTTACACACACACACACACACACACACACACACACACACACACACACACTTGCCTCCCCGGATTATAAAATGAATAGCCTTTGCCACTACACACACACACACACACACACACTTGCCTCTCCCCGATTATAAATGAATAGCCTCACACACACACACACACACACACACACACTTGCTCTCCCCTGATCATAAAATGAATAGCCTTACACACACACACACACACACACACACACACACTTGCCTCTCCCCGGATTATAAAATGAATAGCCTTACACACACACACACACACACACACACACACACACACACACACACACACACACACACACACACACACACCACTAGACGCTCTTGGTACACATTGTAAGGATCTATGAATACCTGGTGGGTCATTAGTGGTCGACTGGCTGAACTTAGTCAATTTACGCCTGACATGACAGCCTAGGGTGGAGTCAGGTGGAGTCAGCAGAGAGTCAGATCGTAGGTAGAGTTAGCAGAGTCACATTTTAGGTAGAGTCAGCCAATATTCATATCGGAGGTAGAGTCAGCAGAGTCACATTTTAGGTAGAGTCGGGTATAGTCAGCAGAGAGTCAGATCATAGGTAGAGTCAGCATAGTCAGCAGAAAGTCAGTTCCCAGGTAGAATCAGTAGAGTCAGATCGTAGTTAAAGTCACCAGAGAGTCAGATCCTATATATAGAGTCAGCAGAGAACCAAATCCCAGAGTCACAGTGCAATTTCGACGCCATCTTGGACCAGAATCAACATACCGTAACTTAATTAATGAGGCAATTTAATAATACACTTTGTTTACTTACGAATCACTGAAGATCCTTGTTCTGTGTGCCAAGGAAAAGGTGAATTAACGACACGTGTTTTTAAAGGTCCCTGGGGTTGAGAGGTGGGAAAGGAAGTGTAAATATTGGTTTTTTATGTGTTATTTTAAAAGGTGTTTGTTGTGGGAGGTCATAAGGACAGGTGTGTATTAATTGTAATTTTTTGACTTACCTGTTTATTGTAGGTAGGTGGGAGATTTGAAGGGAGATGAGGGGAGGGTACCTGGGGAGGGGACCTGGGGAGGGGACCTGGGGGGAGAGGGGAGAAAACGCACCAGCTACCCTCGTTTCCATCTCACCTGTCTACGTGTTGATCATTAGATAGATTTTCCACCTGTGGAGTCTCTCTCTCTCTCTCTCTCTCTCTCTCTCTCTCTCTCACCTGTACTACCCCCTCCACCTCAGTACCTACACCTGTGCCTACACACACACAAAGGTCCATTTTGGTGTCTAAGTGATATTTTTATTGTGTCTATTCTAGATTGAAAGAATAATTAAACTACATTTCTTAGTTCCAGACTGTAATATTTCTGTGATAGCATTTGATGCGTTAAATACTTATAAAATGGGTTAATGATTTAAGTGTTGTTGTATCATGTCGACTCTCTATTTATCTACAATAAACACTCTATATAACGAATTCTATGAGAGAAGAAAGTCAGATATAGGTCCACCATCATGAAAACCTGTATATTAAAAGGGATTATAAGTGAGGTCCGTTATTTTGGAGGTTCTGATTAAATGTGTAATCTCTCTTTGTCGGATTATATGAAAGTCCGTTATAGAGAGGTGTGACTGTACAGTAATATATTGTCTGACGGAACACAATAACATCACCCACCTTGAGAGTCTGTCGACGTAGCCATTGACGGACCTGGCGTTGAGAGTCTCAGCCGGGGATGCTGGGGTGTGCCCGAGGCGTAGATACTCTGTGTCCGCCCACCGCCACGCCCACACTCACGCCTTCGGGCTGGGTTTCTGCAAGCACCTTAAGAGCGTTGAGGGGTGGGCGGGCGTCTCTACAGCGACGCCCTTCAATCGGTATGCGGCACCGATGGGCGGTTCTGTTCCTGAAGTGACTGGAAGAAGATCGAAGAGAGGCTTTGGATGTGTTTCGGCTCAAAGGCGGTGGTGGTGGTGTTAGTGGTGTTGGGAGAATCTTGGGACATCTGGTTTGCCGGGGTCGGTGTGGGTCTTCTGAAGGGCGTGTCTCATTGGCAGGGGAGGAGATACTGGGGGTCGTGGTTGAGTTTCTTTCTAGCCGTGGGGAAGAAGAGGCGCCTGGTGGTGGGTGTTTGATATGTGGAGACGGAGGCGACGGTGGGGAAGTCACTGGTTGGGTCGACGACGGAGGTCTGTGAGGGGGTCGTGGTGGCTTGATGGTCTGGAGGGAGGAGGTCTGGTGTGGCGGTCTTGCTCCCAAGTTTGTCGTCGGTTTGCGTCTCTGAGACCCTATCTTGGGGTGTCTGGGCGATTTGTTCCTCTCCACTTCTGCCTCGACGACAGAAGCAGCGGTATAGGACGAGAGAATAAATGTGGGAAGAGGAGGGACGTGGGCTCATGACAGCGGTGAATCCTTCTGGAAGAGGAGTGTCAGTTCAGCATAATCTTGTTCACGGGGAGGAACACTTGGGTCGTCTGGTCATTTGGTGTCATATCAATGTAAGGAGAGGAGAATATATTGTTGACGAGTTACCACCTGGCCGAGTAAACATCTGGCGTCTCCCTTCACCTTTAACACACTACTTTTCACAACTCCGCCATATTCCCCCCACAGCCTTTATGCCACCATTTCCAAAGTGTCCAAAGTGGCGGTATTCATCTTTTAACAAAAATTCAAGTGAATTCTAAGACAAATGGCCGAGACTTCCAGAATATCGACTCACTCTCACCAAACTCCATCACCTTAATGCCTTTTGATTATAAAAAACAATTCATTATATAACAAAAACACCTGTCAAATACACCCCCCTCAAAAAAATATATATATTATCAAACACACAGACACACACGACTGTACTTTTGATCTATAGATTCTCTTTTTTTTATTGAGGGAAGAAAACTGAAAACAAATCGGATTTATTTGTTGGTTCTTTGTGTTTGTGTTTTTCTTCTTGACAAATTGAAAACTGATGGGATCGATTTCTTGGCGGAGGGTTTATTGTTTACACTGACGAGGTGGTGGTGGTGGTAGTAGTCATGTTGTTGATGATAATGATGGGTATTGAGAGACGGAACACTGACGACTGAAGGAGGGAGGGTGGTGGGGAATACTCCTGTAGGTGCGGATCTACTGTGCGGTGAGGTGCTGGAGTCTTCACTGGCTTATCTGCTCACCGCCACACACCTGAGGAAGAAGGACACTATTAGGAAGAAAATATGATTAGAAATACATCTGTCACTTCTAAATACTTCCCTTCTCCGCCACACCCTCCCCTTCCCTGCATTCTTCTCCCACCTTCCCCATAACCCTCCCCTTCCCTGCATTCTTCCCCTCCCGCCACACCCTTCCCCCATCCCAATAACCCTCCTTCCTGCATTCTTCCCCTCCCGCCACTCTCTTCCCTCTTTCCCCCCCCCTCCCCCTCAACCATAATTAAATGGGCTGGAACAGGTAGAACAGGTACGCCAGGTCATATTAATTGGTGTGTAGTACCTGTGTGTATAGCGTTAACTTTGTATCCCTAGTGCATGATGTATTTAAGGCCCCTCGACTAACACACACACTCTGTATGCAAATTACCGGTATAGTTATATCTGCAATTACATATTTCGGGATAGGGGTTGGGAGAGAGGAGAGAGAGGAGAGAGGAGAGAGAGGGAGAGGGAAGGAGAGAGGGAGAGAGGGGAGGATTTAATAAACATGACTCGCATAGCTATAATACAGTGTGTGTGTGTGTGTGTGTGTGTGTGTGTGTGTGTGTGTGTTGTGTGTGTTACAATTATCATATAATATTATTACTATGTTAATATGACGATGTTAATATTCCTGTTCGTTAATTTTTTTTATGTTTTCCCTCCTTCCTTCCTCTGTCTCCCTCCTTCCTTCCTCTTCCCTCCATCCTGACTATATTCCTCCCTACCTATATGCCTACATCTCTCCTTTCTGTTCTTTAGTCTCTCCCTCTTCATCATTCTCCCCCACCTCCCATCTTTCCTTCCTCCCTCCACCTTCGCTCCCTCTCACCCTCTCTCCTTCCCTCTCACCCTCTCACCTTCTCTCTCACCCCCATACTCCCTCTCTATAGACCAGGGAAGCCCTATTTACTATGCACCGCCTCTTCGTAGACTAATTAAGGATATCTCTCGTGTGGACTATTAACACCTACCATTTCCCAGGGTTTAACTCCTACCATGACCTAACCTAACCTGGCGTGACCTAACCTGGCGTGACCCTAACCTGTGACCTAACCTGGCGTGACCTAACCTAGAGTAACCTAACCTTGACCTAACCTAGAGTAACCTAACCTGGCGTGACCTAACCAAAACTAACCTCTCTCTCTGTTTACCCAATCGATATTCTAATAGGCACACATCTCAAATATTTACTTTGCCTTGAAGGGGAAGGTGGTGGAGGCGACAGAAGAGGTGGCTAAGGGAGGAGGGGGTGGGGCAGGTGTGGGATGTGGAGGAGGGGCAAGGAGGTGTGGAGGGAGGGCAGGGAGGAGTGGGAGGAGTGGAGGAAGGTGTATGAAGTGAAGTCTCTCTCTCTCTCTCTCTCTCTCTCTCTCCTCTCTCTCTCTCAGTAGTATAAACAATAATACAGGAAATCCTTGTAAACAAATCATTATTACAATCCCACCTCTTCATCTCTTCCCCTCTAGTCAGCTGATGTTTGTTATTGTTATGACGTCACAAATCAGCTGATGTCAAGATAAACAAATGACGTCTTTGTGTCATGGTGTCAGTCGTATATTAACATGGCGTTTAATGGTTTATTTTCACTGAGGTTATTAAAGTGTGTGTTATTACTACCAGGGAAAACATTACTCTTGTGTCTTGTGTATGTTTGGTCAGTGAGGGTGACTAGAAGATAAGATAAAGGAGGATAAAGAGGCTATGATCTATGGGTTAGTTTAGGTTAGGATGTGGGTTGGGTTGGGTAGATTAATTTAGGCTTTGGTTAGGTTAGGTTAGGTTAACTTAGCTCTGATTAGATTAGATTAGATTTGGCCAGATTATATCAGAGAAGTTATAAATAAATAATTATGACACACACACACACACACACACACACACACACACACACACACACACAACAACACACACACACCATGAGACACTATTTCTTGTGTTTATCATCTGCGATTTCAAAACCAAAGGGATGATGTCTTGAGCAGTAGAGACCCCCCACAGCTTGTCTTAACACAGTCTCCTCTAACAGATGGAGACTGTGACGTTATATATGATTTCCTCCAAACATTATTTTTACTCCCAAATAAACTGTGATTGAAGTCTGTCTCACACCTGTAACTTATATATATATGTGTGTGTGTGTGTGTGTGTGTGTGTGTGTGTGTGTGTGTGTGAGACCTTAGCAGAACTGACAGAACCACGTGTTATATCTTCACAGGAACCAGGTGCCCGATGTAAACAAAGACGAGAGACAGGTACCCGGATCCTCTTGAAACTACGATTATACGCGGTGGTTCTGAATCAATGAAGAAAGTTTAGACGACTGGCTCAAAGTAAGTGTGTGAATCTCTGGGGTGTTTTTAGGCAATTTGTTTTGTTTTTATTTACGGTGTGTGTTTGTGTTTTCCGGGTTTTGTATATGTGTTTTTGTGTGTTTTTCTCTTTTTTGTTTTACTTTTCAGTGTTTCCATGTTTTTTTTTGTGTTTTGTCTGTTGTATCTGCTTTTATTTGTGTTTTTACTGTTAGTTGTTTTTCTTATGTTTTTATCATCTATTCTAAGTGTTATTTTAATGTTATTTTTTGTGTTTTGTTTGTTTAAAGTGTTTTTAATGACCTCCGTGTTTTATATCTGTTTCGCGCGCTTTCCATTGGTATCCCGTGTATATTGTTGTATTTTCCGTGTTTCTCGTATACTTACACCATTATTTGAGTCCCCGTGGCCGTGTTGGCTGGTTGAACAAGATAAGAGTGACGTGTGAGGTGAGAACAGGTGGTGTGTGTGTGTACCTTGGAGATTTTTATATTTACTTGATGTATTAAACTGTATAATACCTGACGCGACTTACCTTAATGAGGGATGTCTTTGTGTAGTTATTATTATTATTATTATCATTGTTGCTGTTGTCATTATTATTAATATTGGTTGCCTGACTGACTGACACACACACACACACACACACACACACACACACACACAATACCCTTCCTCCTCTTCTACTTCCCTCCCTACCCCTCAGACTTCACACCTAGGGCTCGGAGGGTGAAGTCAGGAGGTGGGGAAGAGGTGAGAGGTCGGGAGGTGGGGGGAGGGGTGAGAGGAGGATGTAATGAGTTATAAAATGAGGTGTGAATTATCTACTTCCAATAATTGTTAGAAAGTTAGTGAAGAATTTAGGTCGTTAGTGCACCTTACTGCTACACCCATGACCTCACACCTTACTGCTACACCCATGACCTCACACCTTGCTGCTACACCCATGACCTCACACCACACGTGACTTCACTTTATTTAAGCCTGACCTGACCTGACGTGACCTGACAACCTAACCATATCCTCACATTTCCCATAGTCAATTATCTTCTATTTTATCATCTATTTTACTATTAAATCTTTGTCTCCTCTACACCATTTAGTTTTCCATTCTTGTCTATTTCCTATCATCACACTTTACCCTATCTACTATTTATCCCTTTCCTTATTATATCATCTTCCACTTTGTCTTATCCATATAAAAATAAACTTTAAATGGACACTTTTTTCCCAATAGGTATTTTTTTCCTCGGCAAAAGTGAAAATTAATATTGTACGAGAAGTTTTTTTATTTATTTTTATTTTTGGTATTGATTATAAGTTGTTTTGTTGCCCAGTTGGCTCGAGTAATTTGCATAATGACGCTGTTTACATCAAATTAATACCTCTATGTAGCTGGAATTGGCACTTTTGTTACGGTAGTTGACGCTGTTGTGAAAATGATACACAGACAGACAGACAGACAAACAGACAAACAGACAGACAGATACACACACACCACCTTTCTTATTATCTTTCATAACAACAATAATAATAATAATAATAATAATAATAATAAATAATAATAATACAATAAAACTAAAGTAATGATAAAAATATATTATTAACAACCATTTTAAGATTAACAATAATAATAACAAAACAGAATCAGAATAACAACACTGCCAAGATAACAACAACAATAACAACAGAAGAATAACTAATCCCTCCAGCCCTTCCCTCTCCCACCAACCCTTACCGGCCCTAGCCCTCCCTCCCTCACCATCACCCCCTAGCCCTCACCTCCACCCCTCATCCTCCGTAACCCTGCCTTCTCCCCACCAACCCTCACCTGCCCCGAGCCCCTCCTCACAACCTCACTCCCACCTACCTCACCTCCCTCCCTAAAAATAAATAAAACAAAAATTGGTCAATATTGTGAAGCGAGTTGCCAACAGGTATTTTTTTTGGGGAGAGGAGGAGGGGGGCAATATTGGTTGACGATGGTGTGATGAGATGAAAATGCCTTCTACCATCAGCCCTGAGAGAGAGAGAAAGAGAGAGAGAGAGAGAGAGAGAGAGAGAGAGAGAGAGGAGAGACTGGGCTGAGAGGGTGAGAGACTTGGGATGAGAGAGACCTGGGATGAGAAAAGGAATTCGTGAGAAAGAGAGATAATAATGGAAGAGAGAGGGAGATAGGAGTGTGAGAGATAAGGGTGAGAGTATATGTCAGCTGGAGAGGGAGAGGTTGGCTTTAGAGCTAGATGGCTTATCTCTACTGCTCGGTTTAGGGAGAGGCAATGATGAAGAGATAATGATGATGAGAGATAGAGAGGGCTCCTTCTCCACTCTCTTTTCCCCTTCCTCTCCTTCCTCACTCTACCACCCCTCTACCTCTCCCTCAATCCCTCCCTCTCTTCCCTTCCTCCCAACCCCTCTCTCTCTCTCCCTCCCTCCCCACCACTTCCTCTCTCTCTCTCTCCCTCCCTCCCACCACTCCCTCTCTCTCTCCCTCCCTCCCACCACTTCTCTCTCTCTCCTCCTCCCCCACCACTTCCTCTCTCTCCCTCCCTCCCTCCCACCACTCTCCCTCCCTCCCCACCATCCCTCCTCCCCCTCCCTCCCTCACCACTCCCTCCTCCCTCCCTCCCTCTCACTCACTCCTCCACCAAAAGAAACGAAAATCAGAATGAAAGTCAGGAATTAATCTGTGTCCCGTATACTTCGAGTGATTATTTTGTTTGTTTGTTTCATTCACTCCAGTTCTGGCAGGCCCCGAAGGAACTGACTGACTGACTGATTGACTGACTGACTAACTGACTGACTGACTGATTAACTGACTGACTGACTGACTGAATGGTAACCTAAAAATCCGAAATCGGGAAGTTTTGGGATTTTCTTTATTTATTTTTTTTCCTCGTTTTCTTTGGGATTTATTTTTTTTGTGAAAGGGACCTTGGGACCTTGGGACCTTGGGGACTTTGGGATCTGGATTTTGGGACATTGGGACCTTGGATCTACGTGAGAGGTCTCTTGAGAGATGTTTAGTTTAGTGTTATTGACTATATTTGGTCGGGATGTTTATAGAGTTTGTAAACAACAACAAACAACAAAAAGAAAAAAAGAAGATGAGAACTAAACAAAACAACAACAACAAGAAAAAAAGAAAGAAAAGAAGATAAGAATTACAACAAAACAACAAGAATAAGAAACAAAATAAAATGAAAAGATAAGATGAGAAGAACAACAACAAAAAACAACAACAACAACAACAAGAAAAGATAAGATGAGAAACAACAACAAAAAGAAAGAAGAAAAAGAAGATAAGAAGAACAAAACAGCAACAACAACAAGAATAACAAGAAAATAATTAAAAGTAGAGCCTCTCCTTCGAATAATGAGGACCACATGACATTTACGAATTACAAGTATGACACATTAGCTTCTTGTCACCCCTCTCACCCACCCCACTGGCCCACCCACCACCACTACCATTCTCCACCACCAACCCCACCCCCACCCCACCTACGCCCACCACCGCCCACCACACAATGACAAATGCTGAGTGTGTTTATGCCTCAAGTTTATGATCATTACCGGAGTTTGTGAGTTTAGATATTCCCATTACACCCCCTCTCATAACTCTAAACAACACACACACACACACACGCGCACACAAGGGTCATCAATGAGTGCCTTGGTGTATAAATAGAGACAAAATTAAATGAAAACTAAGAAAAAAAAATATTAATCTCGTGTGAAAAAATTAAGAAAAAATAATCTGGTGTTAAAGTCCCTAGTGTATATGTTATGTTTACCCAGGTGAGACGCAACATACCACCTCATTAGGCAACATTCAGTACAGGTAAGTGACGGTAATGTGATGCTGCATCTTCCTTACCTATCACTTCCTTGATTAAGACAACACCTGGCCATGTTACCTGTGTGTGTGTGTGTGTGTGTGTGTGTGTGTGTGTGTGTGTGTGTGTGTGTGTGTTTTGTTTTGTGAAATACAAGAAGTAGAGTTATAGAAGTCTGTATTTGACTCTCTCTCTCTCTCTCTCGTCAGGCCCAGAATAACATCAAAGCATCTAACTCTAATGAGGTAGTTAGGATTAATTACAAGGATTACACAGTGATGAGTGAGAGCGACTACAGAATTACCTTAGGCTACAGAGATACATATGGTGTCTCTAAGTCCTTTCCTGACAGCTAGTAGTGAACATCTTGGGAGGTTATGTATAGGGTGGTAGTGGTGGTGGTGGAGATGGTGTTAGTAGGGTGTTGGTGATGGTGGAGGTAGTAGAGGCGATGGTGATGTGGTGATGGTGATAGTGATGATGGTGGTAGTGGGAGGTGTGGTTGGATATGAGGATGGTGATGGTGGTAATGGTAGTGAGTGGTAGTGATAGTGGTTGATGAAATTGTTTTATTAACGAGCTGGTCAGGCTATTAACGAGCCTGGCTGACTGGCCACAACAAACACCTGTGATATACACCTTGATGATGATAAGTTAATTACTCTGTAATTAACCTGGATAAGAGACACTCCAGGGAATTACAACATAACATACAGGAGAAAGAAAGAGAAGAGAGAGAGAGAGAGAGACTAGGTACACATTAGAAGAATATAGGAAAAAGTTAGATAGTGGAAAGAGAGCAAGGTAGAGATGCTGAGAGAAGGAGGGAGGAAGAGAAGGAGAGAGGAGAGAAGGAGAAGCACAGATATACAAATCAATTGAAAAATTTGGGGAAGAGGAGAGAGAATCAACACACACACACTGCATTCATTCTTCCCTCAGGACTCTTGTTGGCTGCAGTAAGGGGGAGAGTCTGTAGCCCCTTTAGCTCCGGTAAAGGGGTGGGGAGATCTGAATGCCTAGTTAAGGAGAGTTGAAGCCCTGAAGAAGAGGATTGGTTGATGCGTAAATCACACAATAGTACTCCTTTCTGGGTGGTCGAGGAGGGTGTAGGGGTGGTAGTGATGGTGGTAGTGATAGTTGTTGTGGTGGTGGTTGGAGGAAGGGGGGCCTAGGACCTTGGTGGTGATGGTTGTTGTTGTTGTAGCGGTGGTAGTAGTGGTGGTGGTTGTTGTGGTAGTGGTAGTTGTAGTAATTGTGGCAGTAATAGAGTTATGTTGAATCTCTCTCTCATACATATATTTGACTGACCCCAAAAATACAGTTTGTTTGTAATGTTTGGTCGTGTCAACACCTGGTCTCGGAGATGTTTAACTTGTGGTCGAGCTAGATGTTTACAGGTTAAATAAACACAATACATCCACCTGGACATGTTAGCTACACACACCACACACACGCACACACACACACACACACACACACACACACATGATTATATCGACACCATTACACTTCCCTTTTTCCTTCCTTCATTTGTTCCTTTCTTCCTTCTTCGTCTACCTATCCAACTCCTTCACCTCCTTCTGTATGTGTGTGTGTGTGTGTGTGCCCCCAAGACTCTCAACAAGAGCGTAATTCCGTCAAATGTTTTCACTCTTTAAATGCGTCACTGCCCATACACCGTGACCAGACCCACAGGTAAAAATCACTCATTAACTTCAGGTCACAGGTCATACAGGTAAGCCTTTTCCCAGTCATCATTATCACTTGGGTCATCACATTGAGGTCAAAGGTTAATTGTCTTCCGTTTGGGTCATAAATTTTGTCTCGTTTCACTTTGATTGGTCAGGTTACTTATGCAGCTCAGGTGTGTCACTTTCTGGTCACAGGTCTTCTCGTGTCACTTTCTGGTCACAGGTACTTTTGTCACTTTCCTGGTCACAGTACTTTCGTGTCACTTTCCTGGTCACAGTACTTTCGTGTCACTCTCTGGTCACAGTACTGTGTCACTTTCCCTGGTCACAGTACTTTCTCGTGTCACTTTCCTGGTCAGTACTTTCTCGTGTCACTTTCTGGTCACAGTACTTTCGTGTCACTTTCTTGGTTATAGGTACTTTCTGCTGTTACTTTTTTAATTAGTTTGGTTCTTGAGGTTAGGTAGTCTTGGTATTTAATTACTTCTCTAATGAGTATAATTTTCATGTCACTTTCTTAAGTAGATACTTAGCATGTCACTTTCTTAGGTAAAGATACTTATCGTCACTTTCGCCGTTGAGTATCCATCGTTATGTCACTTTCCATCTCACTTCCTGGTGTTACTTTCCTGACCATTCTCAGGTCACTTTCTCATTCACTGCTTTCTATGGTCACTTTCCTGAGCTAACTTCCTTCCAGATTAAATATTAATTTCTAAGGCCAATTTCGTACTTACTCAAACCAGTAGTACATCGTGTCACTTTCCACGGTCACTTCCAACTTAATAATACTTGTGCACTAAATTAGGTCACTTTCTAGAGCAAATGGTGTATCTTTAAGGTACTTTCCTGAGTCACTTCTCGAGCTACTATCACTGGGTCACTAGTAGCTCAACGGTTCACTAAAATTGATACCGGTTCACCAGTCAGCCAATTCGGTTCACCTAACTAACCAGAATTATATAACATAGAAATATACCTTATTTGAAGTATGATTATTTGTTTAGATTTAATGAGAGTATGATGATCTTGTTCAGGTCTTGAGTTAAGTATGATAGTTTGTTCAGGTTTTTAATTAAAGTATAATAATTTGTGCCGGTTAATAAAGGTATACTAATTTCTTCAGATTATTGTTCAGTTATGATAAATTATTAAACTTTCTGGTTAAATTATTATACTTTCTAAACTTATAAACAAAGCGTGATAATTGAGGAGTTATAAATGTTTGGCTCAGATAGTGTATAATATTTTCAATCGTGTTGGTTCAGGCATGGTAATCTTTTAAGCTGGTTAGTCGAAGTATTATAATTATCAGTCAATAATACTTTCTAAGCTTATTGTTTAAAGTTTAAGCCTGTTGTTACTGTGGTGTAATAAGACTTTGGTCGAGTCTTATGCCACGAGTCGAATACTTTAGACAAGGTAATAATACTTTTATCAGTTTCTGGTAAATTACTCTTGGGTAAATAAAACGAAATTCATAATACTTATGTTCATGTATAATGTCATCTTTTATTATACTTTGAAAATAGATAATAATACTTTTATAAACCTGTTAAATCATCCAGGGTCAAATAAACCCAAATTAATTATACTTTAATGTTCATGTGTACCATCTTCATTATGCTCTGAAGTAGGTCATAATATTTTCACCAGTAGTATACTTTCTCCTGATAAAGTTTAATGGTATAATGAAAGTGATATTTACCTCAAGTCTTATACAAACTTTAGTGTATCTTAATGGACGTAATAATATTCTTTTGGCTGGTATTATGATTCACCTGGAGTATAATAATCTTGTTGGTAATATCCTGTAACGTTTTATTATTAGCTTTGATATATACAGTACTTCTGGTTAAAAATACTTTCACTAAGAGTATACTTTAATCTGAGTATATCCCTCTAGCTAGGAAAGTATAATCTCGTATATCTTTCACGGTATAATACTTTTGGTATATCATATATAAAAAGTTTGTAATAAAAGCTTCCACGTAACTTTTTTAATATTATTTTTGTTTATTTATTTTTACTTTTCAACACCATGAAAATAAAATTGAAATTAATTTAAATATAATATTAGTCTGTTGTCGCTTTACGCTTCAACTACAACAACACGACAAATAATTAAGACAATTTCTCTTCATTTTAACCAATTTGTTAAAAATAATTAATGCGTAGTTATTAAATAGTGAATAAGTACTAAGACAAATTAGTTTCATACATTACATTAATTTGTTTACATTCACTGTAGACAAAGTAATATAAACAAAGTCAATAACATTAAACACATTGTAGAGGATGATGTGGGGGAGCATACCAGTAGAACACCTGTTACAATCCCGAAATGATGACGTCACTGTTTAAAGGTCAAAGGTTACTGTTTCACTCGCATGATACACTGGCTGGAGACACTGGCAGCACTTCCTGGGCGGACCCTTGCGGCCGCTCACGCTGCCAGACGCACGACGCTTCCATGGGTGTTGGTGTGCGCTAATGGCCCTTCATTGTAGCCTGAACTGTGCATAACTACTTTTAACGCCTCTTAATGGTCCTAGTTATCTCGTTAACTATGCCTAACTAATGATCACATACAACCAATATATATATATATACACTACTAAGATTTTTATATATATATACTGTATTACAAAATTTATATATACATACTGTACATGTATAATATATATTCATATAATATTAAATACATTATATAATTAAAATGAATACATCATATAATTATACCAACTAGTATAGAACAGAATAACACAAGTTGGTAGACTATAATTACTTGTAGGTAATTAAATAAGCGAGATTATATTTAAAACAGTAATTAGGTAGAGAATTGAATTATAGATAAAAAAGTAATAGAATTGGAACCGTAAAAATGTGACCAGAAATCCAGATGAGATTTAGATGGATGGAATTAAGGTGAATCTAGGGGTTATATAAACAGGTGAATCTAAAGGGTTAAGGGGTATAAACGGGAATCTAAGGGTTATATATAAACAGGATATAACAAGGGTATTTAAACAGGATATAAGAGGGAATTTAATATTAAAGAAGTAAATATAAGGACAGGATAGAGCCAAGAAAACAAGGGAGGATTATTGACACATATTGTTTACATTCTCAACCTGAGACGACCCAAAGTAACCCGAAGTGACCTGAGACGACCTGAAGTGACCCGAAGTGACCTGAGACGACCTGAAGTAACCTGAAGTGAGCCGAAGTGACCCGAATCAACCTGAAGTGACCTGAATCGACCTAGACGACCCGAAGTAACCTGAGGTGAGCCGAAGTGACCCGAATCGACCTGAGACGACCCGAAGTAACCTGAAGTGAGCCGAAGTGACCCGAATCGACCCGACATAACCGGAGACGACACGACATAACCCGAACAACCACATCAACTTCCAATCACCACCAAAAGCAGTAACTTACAACAATATCTCCTTAATGATGCCCTAAAACACTTTATATTGGTAGTAAAAAACGATGCAGTCAGTTTTAAAAAATTCCAATTATGTTTCCGGTGTTTTAAATATGCAATAAACATTTACAATTAATATTTTTAATGAAATTTTTACGTCGTCCGTTCATGAAATATAGTTTGCAGTTTATTATAAGGTTTTGGCGGTAAATCACTGCGCGGATGAATGGAATTAAACTTATGCTGGTGTGAATAGATATGACTATAGTGGAACCCTCTATATATAGCGGATTTTCAACCTATAAAATCCGTTATATCCGTTATATTGGGGGTTTCACACTTGATGAAGCTTTAATACAACGGACTTTATATCTATATTAGGTTAGTAACATCTCATCAGTACAGGTGACGCCTTAAAGGAAGGGCTCTCTCTCTAATCTAACCGGATACATAACAGGTTAGGTTAGATGGTAGGTTAGGTCACGTCAGATCAGGTTAGGTTAGATCAGGTCACATCAGGTCAGGTTAGGTTAGGTTATGGTGTCAACATCCCCGGTGTGTGGTACTGCTCCAGTCACCACACATGAAAATTCAACAAACTCGGATTTAATTTAACCTTTTGAGAGAGAAACCACCACGTGAACGGGGTCAAGCTTCCTTCATTAAATAAACGCTATTGAAACCTGTCTATCTGTACCTGTATATAGGGGGGGATATTGGTTAGAGAGGGGGAGGGTGGTGGAGTTAGTGGGAGGGAGAAGGATGGTTAGAGAGAGGGAAGGGGAGAGGGGTGGGGTTAAGAGAGGGAAGGAGAGGGGGTTAGAAATGGATGGAGTCAAAAGATGGGAGAGAGGGGGGGGTGGGGTTAGTAGAGGGGGAGGGGAGGGGAGAGGGGTTAGGTAGAGTGGAGGGGAGTAAGAGAGGAGGGGTGAGAGGGAAGAGAAAAGGAGATGGGCGGTACGATTCTTTTTCCCCAACAACTATGAAGACAATTGGTACTAAAAAACACAAATAAAATATATATAAAATTCTGTTTTTTCGCTCAAGGAGAAAAAGTCTGGGAAAAAGTGGGGAAAATAGTATATATTCCAGATAAAACAAAAACAAAAGAAGTTACATTGCACATTGAAAAAGAATAATATTGCAAAATTGAACGAGCAATATATCAGTCTAACGAGAAATCGGAAACAAATTCAAATCAATGACTCAGAGAGGAAGTATACGAGGTAGTTTTTTCTTATGATTTATTTATAGTGTTATTCTTTTTAAAATTTGTTGACTATTGCAATAGATAAAAAACCCGCAGGACTTTTGTTGAAGCGGGAGGTGTATCATCTATAGTCTAAACCCTTGAGTGAACGTTTGTGTGGGTGTTCTATTAATAAACGTTTACGTGGGATTCCGTCGGTGAAACTTTTTGGTAGCAGTTCCATCGTTAAACGCGTTTGTGTGGAGTCGAACAATACACGTTTGAGTGGGATCTCGTCATTAAACGTTTGTGTGGAGTCGAACAATACACGTTTGAGTGGGATCTCGTCAGTGAACGTTTGTGTGGAGTCCCGTTAGAAAACATTTAAGTAAATACCATTAGTGTTCGCTCTCAGAGAGATAAACTCCGAGTCTTCAACAGATAAACAAAACTGATCCTGTTCGAACCATTTTACATTTCCTAGACACAACATGAAGCTCCTGAGTCATTTGAAACCTTGTACTCATTAGTGTCACCTCCAGCTTGAGGCAATCACACACACACACAATGCCTCGACTTTTGAAGCTTTGGATCTCGTTCCTGCCGAGACCATCTCATCGTAACGAGATATATGAAGCCTGGATCTCGTTCTCTCAGTTCACTACCTAACTCCTCCTCCCATCTCCAACCCCACCAGCTAGTAGACTCTGAAGATGTTGTATAGCCTTCGTTCATTCCTACTTTTTTACTGCTTGAAACCATCCCAAAGAACCGAGGTCATGTTTTGAAGCCTCTAGGTTCATATCCTTACGAACCTGAGTCTGAGAGAAGGTTCAGTTTATCTTGCTTCGCTATTTCACATCTGTTAAGCCTTTAAGATATTAGGGAAGTAAGGGGAGTTTGATTGTGAGAGAGTGCTAAGGATTTACCTAAATTCTGATGCAACATTTTATAGCCAGGAATAATTTTTTTCTTTATTGCGGGTTAGTAGTAGTAATCGTTGTAGTAGT